>NW_027271727.1:0-264036 GCF_040938485.1 Diadema antillarum | reverse complement strand
TATACATGATTATGTTGAAATTTTGAGCACAGAAAGTGGGCTTCCATCGGTTTCGTTTTCTTTTCTCATTTTCTTTGCTCAAAGTTTTCACTATCTATGAATTGTTTCTGGTCAGTCTTTCCTTTCTTTGTTTCAATATATATATATATATATATATATATATATGCTTAAATACGGCCGCCATCCTATTCCAAGGTACCGAATCAGGGTGCAATGGCAAAGAGGGTAATAAACACGCCTAATCTTATTTTGTCTTCGTTTTTCCTTCTGACGAGATAGCTGGATAGCCCGTATGCAACTAGCTGGTCAGCTGTATGTACTTGGGGTGGACCACTTTACCGGTTTATGCACCTTGAGTTTTCCGATAATGGAATGCCGATTCAGGATCTTTTCATGTTTCTGGGTTTGTGATTCTTTCACACAAGGGACTTCCACTTTTTATATCCAAGTGATGAGGTGCAAAGTGTTGTGCCTCTACTAGAGGGGACGGTATGACAACACACACCATTGCTCAGCTAGACTTGAGATAAGTGGGATTCGAACCCGCGCCGGAACATAAGTCTTTAGACCGCAAGCCATACGCTACCGACTGAGCCACCTCGTCACCTTTCATGGTCAATTATATAACTTTCCAGCTGGCAAGCGGTAAGATTCTCCTCCTGCTGAAATTGGTGTATATGCCTGCTCTCCCTTGCTTACGGGGACTCGAGCTCCTCAATCCAGGTCAGACCAGTATTCTAGGGGCAGTTAACTAAATTCGATCATTAAAGTCCTTTAATGGCAGTATCGTATCAGAGTAGGTGAAGACAATTCAGCTGAAGGTTTTTTCTTATCTTTTTTTTTATTCTCTTTTTATCAAACGAAACCTTTTCTTTACTGAAAGCGCAAAGGACGAGGGAAACTGAACACTTATTGATGTTGTATGGGATACAGATGCTGAAGAAAATAATCTCAACATTTTTGTGCAGCAACACTGTGAAGTCCTCTGACAAGAGATGGTGATGGCACCACTCAAATCTCAAATTATGATTGGAAGAGCGTAGCGGCTTCCTGAAAATTAAGATTGAAAAATATAGAACTGCCCTCATTTATCAGCGCACAGATATCCAAGAATAAACGAGCACCTGATTCGAGGCGGAAATATCAAACAGGAATTGTGATCTCACAACCCTTCAGCTTTCCAACAACTTAGATGCGATCTAAGCAAAGATATCCTTACAAAGGATAACATGATGTTTTCTGAAAGCATTTTCTGAAAACAGTATACAATCGCACGGATGAGCATAACATCACATTTTCGGTAGTGTGCTTTTTTTTAATCCCTTTGAACTGAGGGAGTTACGGGTGGGTCGTGGTATTGAAAAGATAAAGGCCTTTTCAGCTCTTTCCTGTACAGCATACCTCTCTTCCAGAGCCCAACATCAGGCACTGACAGGGTGAGACATTACTTCAGACTTGCTTTGATGTGGCATGCAAAATGCCTAAGTATAGATGGGTCAGCAAACCAGAGCTCACTGACACATTAACTACTTAAATAATCGTGCTTATGTCAAGGACTGATGAGCAACAAGTTTTTTGATGGGGCAGCCTGCATCAACGAGGGTAGGCATCATCTCGTCATAACGTGGGAGCAGATCATCAGAAACCACCCTATCTGATGTGATCCCTGACTTCAGGGAGTGGAGTTGGAGGAAAGATGGCACAGGATTCATGGCAATTACTAGTACTATCAGCCACTCTCCGCAATGCTTCAGTACCAAATTTCATTCTTCTGCACCACAGCTGTTTCAAAGCATACATTGGGAGGTGGAAAACATGGAAATGGGAAAAAAATAATGAAATGAACGAATGAATGAATGAATGAATGAATGAATGAATGAATGTGAAAATGCACAATGTACAGCAGGTATCAGACGAGCCATGGTCAGTAGTTTGATATTGCTGCAAACTTAAAGTGGGGGAGGGGAGGGAGGGGATTGAGAGCCTATCTGACGGGAGGAGTTATTGTCGCAATGCCAGCGTCTCGAAGAAATTATTTTCGCTGTCACAACTAACGCGATTTACAGGGCAACGTCCAAGACGTCTTCAAACAAAGGGACAACTTATTTGCTTGGAAGTCATGGGGATGTTGGCAAAGTTTTTGCAGTCGCAGGGACTGATCAGAGACGTCTTATCTCAGTGATTCTCCCTTTCGTCGCCATTACGTTATTACGGTCTCCACAAGATGCGGGGACATCTCGAAGATGTTGCAGACAAATTTAGTCCCCACGACATGGCCACAGTAATGGAGACTTCGCAGAGACGTCTCGGAGACAAGCTGGAAGAACGAAATAGTCTCTGCAAAAATCGGAAATGTTCGATTCTCCTGCGAATCCTGGAGATTGGGCTCGTCTCCAGGAGACGTGCGTCGTAGAGATGTTGCGGAGAGTAGAGTTGCAACCTATAGTCTTCAGACTAACGAGATACCAACTTATAAAGTCTTGTGACATCATACCAGTTTGGGTCCAAGCACTTTCGATAGAATCTTAATAGACCCTAGAAGGTGTCATGAAAGTTGTACTGTAGCATATCTAATCTGAACCCTGTTAATGGTGTCACTGTGGCACCTGTGAAATATGCTTGTTCCCTACATGACGTCACCAGGATCGTCATGTTCTCTGAACGGCATAGTTAGCTGTGGAGGCACCTAAATTTCCTATCGAAGGACTTTAGAATCGAACTTTCTTACACAAGTTCGAAAATAGCAAATTGATGCCAACCTGATGTACTAAAAACTCTCTTAAACACCACAGTTGTTTTTTTCATCCAGATTAGGAGTGATCTTCATAATTATCATTCCATTGAATTTAAATCTGAATTATGAATATCTATTGTGATTGAGGATCCCTGAACTGCAACAGAGAAATAGTAACACTTCTCTTTTAAATGGAAACGTCAAGGACGCTGGTAATATAGAGAGTAGCCCCCCCCCCCCTATTGCTAAACGATTAATATATTAAGTAGCGATAGGATTCTATTTCTCATATATGTATGTTTTTATTGCATTCCTTGCAGATGAAGATGAAAATAACAATCCAATAATCAATCTTGAAAACTCTTTTAAAGGGTATTACTCATAATTCTAACTAGCTCTTTTGGCTGTCATTAAAGCAAATGCAAATATATTGAATTCCGTAAATATGACCAGTCGGTGAGGACATTTCCGCTTAGCGCCTGTAATGTAAAAATGATTAATGGAATGATTGGAATAATCATGAATAATAATGAATGGAATGATTGTGACATGATTCTATTTCTCATATATGTATGTTGTTATTGCATTCCTTGCAGATGAAGATGAAAATAACATACAATAATCAATCTTGAAAACTCTTTTAAAGGGTATTACTCATAATTCTAACTAGCTCTTTTGGCTGTCATTAAAGCAAATGCAAATATATTGAATTCCGTAAATATGACCAGTCGGTGAGGACATTTCCGCTTAGCGCCTGTAATGTAAAAATGAGTAATGGAATGATTGTGACATGAACTATGATATTCCATAGCTTTGTTCAGAACCCCACTTAAAAACTTGTGTGGCCATATCATAACAGGCCATAATTGAAATGATGCAGAAAAAAAATACCGTAAGTAATCATTAAATGAAATTGAAGGGTTACCAAGTCTTCAAATTTGATTGTGAAATAAGGATCTGAGTAAGATCCCTTGAACCTAATTACTCTCAGAAAGGGGTTCTTATTATAATTCATGAGTGTATACCTAGTGTTTGAAATATTAACACGAATGTTACTCGTGAGAAAGCCCACCTCTCCCTCTCCCACAGCCCTCAACAACTGTAATTCTATTAGCAGGGCTGGCTTGCATTCCTCCTATATTGACTATAGGCAAGCCATTTTCTAAATTACCTATTGTGAATTAATGGTTTGACCCCAAATGACCTTTAGGGAGACCTTATAAGGAAAAGTTGACATCAGACCATAAAAACAACTTCAGAATCGAATTCCTTGACCCATAAAACCTCTAAAGCTGACTTTTCAAATCATTGTAACACTTTTAAGGTTTTTTGTTATGGACTGGCCTTTAAACGTAGGTGGCAGCCATATTGGATTTTGCAAATATGCCGCCCGGAGGACGCCCTTCACAAGAAATACGCCTTTTTTCAGCCGTCGACAACTGCAATTCTATTACTAAGGCTGGCATTCCTGGAATATTTACCATGGGCAAGTTATTTTTTCAATAAACTGTTATGAATACAATGGCTTGACCCCTAAATGACCTTAAGGTGACTTTATAAGGAAAAATTGACTTCAGACCATACAAACAACTTCAGATTCGAATTCCTTGACCCAGAAAACCTCTTAACCTGACTTTTTAAATGATTGTTACACTTTTATGTTTTCAAATGCAAGTGACCTTTAAACCTATATGGCGGCCATAGTGGATTTTGCCAATATGGCCGCCCCAGAGGGCGCCCTTCTTGGCGCCCATCAAAAATCGAAATAGTATGGTTTGGGCTACATGTGTGCCAAATTTGGGTGCTTTTGGAAAATTTTGAACCAAAAATCCCTTGCGCCCCCCACTATTCGTGCGTTTGTTCCTTATGTGCGCTTCAGTTCAAAAAGGCAACGTTATTAAGGAATGGGACACGAGTACTGAAGCCAGCTAGTGTGTGTGTGTGTCTTTTGTTCTACAATCTATGCTATAGGTGAAAGTAAGCAGAGTCTGCATATAAGTTTACAAGTGTCAAGTTAGTGAAGAATAATGATAACAACAATAGAAATGAACGGGTATATCGTACGGCACAGTTAATGTTAACATTTTCGAAGACTGTTATTTTATTTTATTTCATTTTATTTTACGTTTATGTATTTACCATTGCTATGATAGCATGAAATAAAATTATTCCAAGGAAGAGAGGTCTGTGGTAACATCCATGTAGTCCTTCCGGGAACCGTCGCTTGGCGTAAGAAGAGCCTTAAAAAGGAGAGTCGAGAAGGGTAGCGATATAGTGAGGGTGCAGGGAAGGCAATATTCAATTGCAGTAGTGAGCTGGAAGTTGAAGTTACAATGTGTAAGAGATCACGAAATTATTAGCACAAGAACGCATGTATCTTTTCATATCGGTTTCTGTGTCATTATCAAACTTTGCAAATCCGCAATTGTGGTAAAAATCAGGCGAGAAAAGGAACAGAGGCGAAGACATAGAAACGTCACACCATCAATATCATTTAGTCATTAACTTCAAAGGAAGATCAAGATATCCATGCAACCATTACTCTCACTTTTCCCTCCCAAATATACATAGCTTGAAGAGTTAAAAAAAAAAACGATCATCCATTTTGTTCAATTGTTTTAAAAAATACTCTGTTAGCATCGAACGCGAAAGGTGTAGAGATCAACTGAATGTCAGTTACCTATGTAATAGAAGGTTTAAATTTCAGAAATTCACCTAAATGGTAAAATGTTAAATTTTGTACTTTCCAATGTATTTTGCTTGCAAATACCAGTAAGTCCACGTCTCGTTTTGTTGCAAAAGCTGATAAGTCTACCGCGTGGTACAGATTGGTGCGTACTAATTGCATATCATGCGAGTTTACTTTCTTCTCCAATTTTTAGCAATGTTCATAAAGTTTAGCACACACACATTTGTTTTGGGATGAAGATGTGTAGGACATTTTTTTTTCCGAATGTATCGTAAAACTGCGCTGACATGGTGAAGGCATATTATGGCCACAAATCAGGGCATAGTTTTTGGTAATCGAGCTAGTTCCACATATTTACGAGGATTGATCTTGAAATTTACTGACACATTGGCCTTATGGGTGAAGATATGCAAGTCCTGCTCTGTAATGTTTATAAAACTGCGTCGCCATGGATGGTAACTGCGTATCACAACAATTGAACGGGAAAATGTTACTGATCAAAAAAGTTCCTCATTTTACAAGCAAAATGCTCACACGATTAGCACACGCATTAGGGTCGAGCCGAAGGTGCGCAAGACATATTTCGATTGTTTTGGAAACTGCGTTGCCATGGTAACAGCACATGTAAACCGCATATTATTATGGCTATAAATCAGGAAAGTATTGCGGAATTTCCTCGTTTTTCAAGCAAAATGCTCGGGGTGAAGACATATCATTTTGATGTGATGGAAACTGCGTTGCTGTGGTAACCACATTGGCCTATCATGAAAATGAATCAGATCAAATTTATTTTGATCAAACTACTTTCTCTCTCTCTCTCTCTCTCTCTCTCTCTCTCTCTTAAGCAATGCTCATGTCCCTGGTCGGACGTAAAGCTTGGCAGCCTCTAGAAGCTTCTGTCATTATTTATGCCTCCATAATATACTGTACGATCATTTAGATCAGCACGCAGACTTCTATAGCCGCGACGCTGCTTATTGCAAAGTCCGCATCCTGCGTGTAAGTACATTGTACATACTATACAGCCTGTATAGCACACGGAGGCAGACATCTTGAAATCGCCTGATACATTATACGACGTGCTGATTGGTTAATTTAGATTCATCGACTTTCTCAACAAACTGAGAAGTGGACTTATTAGGTTTTGTGGCAAAACTCTCATTTTAGACTGAAATAATCCAAAATATATTGCGTTTTGTCACAAATTAATTTTATCTTCAGAGAAGTCCCACAGTTTCGTAAATCACTTTCTAGGATTGGTTTTTATAATCGATTGATCTTCAGAAAAATGGACGTATTAATTTTTGCGAACAAACTCTTCTTAATACATATTCCTGTAAGTGAAATAAAAGCTGATGTGTAGGGCTATGCATCAATAATCATACACATTTTCCTAGGAATTTGCAAAACATAATAATGTATGCTTGTATATGTATACTGTACAGTCATGGATGTGTTTCACAAACTTTATAGGTACTTCTTCTTCAACAACATTCCGACAATTAACCTCGACGGTTTCGAATGGTAAGACATTTTTGCTCCGTATGTTTGGCGAGAATGTAACTATCCTTCACTCGAATAGCGATCCTGATGATCTGCTATAATTATAACTTTTCACTGTCGTGGAAATGTTTACTGTGAAACAATACTAACTTTAAAATCCTAAAATGTCACTATATACGAGAAGACTAGAGGTATAAAAAATAGAAAGGATATGGAATTCTACGTTTCTATAGGGTCACAATAAAAAAATTAATCAGTTGCAACTAGGATGTGACGTTACCCATTAACAAGTCTCACTCCACTCCACTCATGATTGAAATCGTCTGCATCAAACACATAAAATAACCACAAAATTGTAATAACCTCGCAATATAGCTTGTCACAGAGATAGTGTTTGTATAGTTGCTATTATTTGCCTAAATGCTATTCATTAGCAGTTCATCAATGGGAGAATAACAAACCATCAACTTTTGTAAGACGATGCCATCATTGCCTCATCCGATGTAAGTTGCATATCGTGGCTGCTTCTATAGTAAATGTTTCGTATCTATATAGAAGTTGAATCTTTATGAGATTGATGGAATTACGTTTCACCTTCAGGTGTTAAAGACGCACTAAAAACCTGTGTAGTTATCTATCGACACAGTTTGCAGTATTTATGTCGCTTAAACGGTACAGAATGAAAACATCTGCTAAAATGTTAAGTTTACGAACGTAACATGTTGGTATGATTATATCGATCGATATAATGACACATAGATAATATCTCCATCCTCGCCCAGAGTTAGGTGCTGCTGGTCTACCAACAACTATCTATTCAACATTGGGGAATCAAACCGGTAATGCTTTCAATATACCCCCTCCAAACTTCACTTCTTGTTTCTTTTTTGTATCAAAAGAAGAATATACTTTGACTATAGCTTAAGTTTTCACCCTCACACATTAATTATACGCACCACACTAAACGTACTCGCGATTGAATTTACGAATTCAACGTGACTTGGAGTCCATGCTTGGACCGAATACGTAATCGCCTCGGTTTGAATGGGGTATGTCCATCATATTATTTGCCATATCTTACATAAATGATGTTGTAAACATAATATAGACACCGGAAAAGGAAGCCATTTAAAAAGGAGCCTTATAAACCATCAACACATCTAAAGAACAAGAACGAAAAAAATGAAATGCTCTCAGGGCTAACAGACGATGCATTGGAAGACTTTTGGCTGCAACCGAAAGAGAGCCAAAATAGACTTTAATTCCATCCAGTTTGTGTTATAATATTTTGAATTGTATCGTACTAATCATTTTACCGTGAAATACCATTATGTTATCTATACTATTTTTTTTTTGGGGGGGGGGGGTTGATGCTGTAAAATAAATGCGACATAAATTTGAAACTTCAAAAGTGGAACTTGACTTTGCACAGTGATAGAATGGAAGTGACATTAAATTAAACCCCTGCGATGGCATCTTGTTATGCAAAAGTATAGCATTTGTTATGATTGAAGTGAAATTTTAACCCTATCCTTCAAGTTGAAACTACTTGACTGAGAAAACCCAGAAGACATTAGATATATGACTGCACAGCTGAACAATTCATGATTTCAATACAAAATTTCATTTTCTCACATTTTCGCCGAATACTCATATTAATTATGCAAATTACCTAGGATCATGCCTTGTACTGCACAACTTTCCTATTTATGACCAGCAATCCACAAGCTATATCAGCTGCTGTGTCTTCTACAATTCATCATGCTCGATTTTGATACACTTCCAATATTTCTTTGTTTGATTACCACTGCATTCACTGAAGTGTACTAATGTGATGTAAATGCATTGAAAGAACTCGAACGTAAGATTATAAGTTGATGATGGTTGCAATTTTCACATTGGAATTTGCTTCAACCTCATTTTACCCATACGTGTCACTTGAGTTTAATCTTACTACTTAAGATATCAAATCATGGTTGATATAAACGTGCAGATAAACTCGTAGCGCCTCACAAAGTCACTCTTGCTTAATAGATACGGAAATAAACTGTGGGCAATATATACATGTGAATTTAAGTGTGGAAGTCCGATGCAAATACTAGTATTTGCATGCTCTGATCAATCCCATGTGTATAATTTATGAATGTAGGTGCCTATACACCCCCGCACATTATACACACCATGTAACACACCATTCATTTCACTTCTTGGCAACTAACCTGAAATTTATATGGCAGCTGCGTATGGAAAACTGTGTCAAGCACTGAAGTTTGCACATAAATGCTGTTGAGGGTCACTTTCCCACTGTAAATTGTTTATGACAAGTACATATGTAATCATATTTTGAACCTGATATGCACGATGTCCCTACCGCAGACGAAGCTAGTCAAATTGCATAAAAACTCCTACATCAGATAAGATTTGAAGGGTATTAGAGTGAGCCGTTTGATTCAGTTGAATTCACGTTCACATCCTTCCTCATTTTCACTTGGCACATGCATAGCAACGAACTAAAGACACGTACTGCATGGCAACAGCTTATTAGGTAAACAGTGCAGAGAAAGCTACTGGTATGTGAAGATCACAGAAAGTTGATTTTCAGCGTGCATGGGACGCCTTTACATAACTTTTCAAAATCAGGGAAGTCTATGTCACTCGGTTTCGATAGCTTTTCTTGTGCTTAATAGGCAACTATGGCAGCAGTCTTGTCGACTCGTCTGATGTGATGTACTAGTTATCAAATCATTTGGGTATCAATATGATATCTGAAATGTGATGGCCTTATCTGCATTTGTCAGATGGGAAGTAACTTTTTAACTTTGTTTCAGTTAAAAATTTAAAAAAAAAAACAATTTCACTAAGTTCAACACCTTTTTAATGTGATAGTATTAAGGAGAAAGCAGCCATTCGCACAGGATATTTCCATCAACGCGCGAGAGCTTATATTACACGAAGGGATAACAAAATACTAGAGTACATCGCTATAAATCACGCGCGATTTTCTTTTTCCTCTCATTAGAACACTTTCTATTTGTGCTCGTTCATAGTTTATACGTAATAACTATAATCCGACACGAACTGTATAATGCACTTTCATTCCGTCTGGTCAATCATTGCAGAAACAAGAAAACCTGTACAATGCTATAAAGCTTTAATTTGTTTCAAAGTAGAGTTTCAGATAATCACAAGGTATACAGCAAATGCATATAATAGGGAATGGTATCAAATAACTTTTATCTAAGTTGTACGTGTTCGGTACTTTCAGCGTGATTTTGTTTAGAGGGGCAAAACGCTATTTCTTGATTTGATTTTGCACTACATTTGTATTTGAAATCCCAAAGCCACACCATATCAACAGTTAGACTGTGCGTGAGTGTGTTTGTGTGTGTATGGGGGTGCTGAGGATGTGGTATATGCATTTGAGCAAATCATCCTTATTTTTTTTTTCTTATTTACAGAGAACGTGTGGAATCTAAGTTAATATGAAACAAAACAAACCTTGTCTTGTAAAGAGATGGATATCGAATGATATTTTCGTTACCGGACGGGGAGCAAGTATTAGATATACTCTAAAACTTCCCATCATTAGTCACGATTATGAATACTCATCCCCGCAGTATCTGAACCATTTTTATCGAAACATGTTTAATATAAGACTTCTTATTTTGGGTCGTGTTGTTATTTTTTTCTCCATTTTTCTTTCAGTTCTGTTTACATGAGATAATGTCTATCGTCTCTGGAGTATCGAAAAGGTATTAGAGAATAACAAAAACACATACAAACAAAAAAGGTCAAATATGCATACTTCATTACTAACTTTATGTGTGCCCTACACAAATCAGTGAATGATGAACAAGATATGAAATTCCTGTGTCTGTTTGTTTACATGTTCCATTTAACTCATTATCATGATCATCATCCCTTTTTCTGTCGCGGAAATATTACCTCTGTCCAATGAGCGCACAGTTCTGTAAAACTTAATTGCAGAACACTTTGTTGTAATTATGCTCTTTACGTTTTTCAGAACCAACTGCAACGGACAATAACTTGACGAGTAAGTTTAGGGCATGAAGTATTGCAAAGTATGACACGGCGAATTTGAGTTCCAGCCATAAATATTCACTTTTTGTTGGTTCCAATATGCACTTTCTCAGCAGCTGTTTTATATAGCTATGACGGGAGAAGCGTCTTTTCACCTGTGGCCTATAAATCAGTATCCCCTTCAAGATAATAATGCTAATGGTTCAAATTCCCTGTTTATCCCTAAAATCGCTCTCAACACTTTTATACATCTCACCGTTTCATAAAACAAACACAACAATCAAAACGCATGGACCATGCACAAAGTGCACTAAAGTCGGGTAAGATTTAATCAGTCAAAGCGAGGCATTATGGTTGCAAATGGTATTGAAAAATCCTAAGTCTATTCCCGCCTTTCAGATATGAGAAGTTATTGGTATAAGCAGAAGAGAATGTCTTTTCATCATTTCATTAAAACTTGGAAAAGGTCCCACTCGCCTTAAAAAAAAATAAAAAAAAAATCATCTGGCTATCGTCCAGCATGATTTAGAATTAAGAACGGTAATACGTAGTACCATAATCATGGGAAATCATGTGAATAAGTGTGGATGACCTATAATCTAGAACATGAAAATAATAAAGGTCATAAATAACTTAATATATTCCTTTTAGAATTAATCGATACAAGGTTAACAATCACAAAGGTTGTTTTTTTTTCAAAATTTTTGATTTGGAGTAATATTTTCTATCTGATGTGAGCGATTCAGTGGGGAAATACTGCTTTCTTCCAGATCATTTCGTCTTATTTAGCTATATTTCTGTTTCATATATGTTATTGAGAAGAATTACAACTACATCGTGTATAACTACTCACAACTATTCCTATTAGTTGTGACAGACGAAGAAGGGGATGCTGACTGACGTTGCGCTAGTTCTTTTATTCATTTGTTCTTTATGGTTTTCTTTTGACTTTCGTTTATTTATCTTGTTTTTGCTTTATTATATTCAGGTGGTTGCAAATTGGTTGCTTTTTTGTTTACGTCCCAAGCCCTTAGAAAAGACCTGTAACAGGATCGAAAGCTTGGGAGCAATAAAAGGCAAAATGAACTACTGCAACGTCTGCTAGCAGCCCTTCTTCCTCCGTCACAACTATATATATATATATATATATATATATATATATATATATATATATATATATATATATATATATGTATTTATGAATATACTTCTTTGGGGTTTTTGGCTTTCTATTATTTTGCCTTGTTTTTGCCTTATTCTGTTCAAGTGTTTGCAAATTGGTTGCTTTTTTGTTTACGTCCCAAGCCCTTAGAAAAGACCTGTAACAGGATCGAAAGCTTGGGAGCAATAAAAGGCAAAATGAACTACTGCAACGTCTGCTACCAGCCCTTCTTCCTCCGTCATAACTATATATATACTGTATATATTATATATATATACATATATATGAATGCCTCTTTGGGGTCTTTGGCTTTCTATTATTTTGCCTAGTTCTTGCCTTATTCTGTTCAAGTGACAGGATCGAAAGCTTGGGAGCAATAAAAGGCAAAATGAATTACTGCAACATCTGCTAGCAGCCCCTTTTCCTCCGTCATAACTATATATATTTATATATGTATATGTATATGTATATGTATGTGTATATATATATATATATACATATATATATATATATACATTCATATCTCTTTGGGGTTTTTGGCTTTCTTTTATTTTGCCTTGTTTTTGCCTTATTCAATTGTTTGCAAATTGGTTGCTTTTTCGTTTACGTCCCAAGCCCTTAGAAAAGACCTGTAACAGGATCGAAAGCTTGGGAGCAATAAAAGGCAAAATGAACTACTGCAACGTCTGCTAGCAGCCCTTCTTTCTCCGTCACAACTATATATATATTTATATATGTATATGTATATGTATGTACGTATATATATCTATATATATATATGTATATATATATATATATATATATATATATTCATATCTCTTTGTGGTTTTTGGCTTTCTTTTATTATACCCCCGCCAAACGAAGTTTGAAGGGGGTATATAGGAATCAGCGGACGGTCGGGCGGTCGGGCGGTCGGTCGGGCGGTCGGGCGGTTGGGCGGTCGGTCCGTTGCAAATCTTGCGTCGCGAACTACTTCCTCAGTTTTCAAGCGATTCCCATAAAACTTGGCACAGATGTGTGCCTTGGGTTGTAGATGTGCAAGACGTATTTTTTGACAGTACCCAAAAGTACGTTGCCATGGTAACGGCATATTATGGGCAAAAATGGGTACAAATCTTGCGTCGCGAACTCCTCCCACAGTTTTTGATCAATTTTTATGAAATTAGGTACAGATGTTCATCTGAATATGTTAATGTGCAAGACACATATTTCCGCAGTGGCAAAAAGTGCGTTGCCATGGTAACGGCATGTTATTTGTAAAATATAGGGCAAAATGCTTCATGGCAAAACTGCTTCATCAGTGTTCTTCCAATTCTCATGGAATTCATATTGAATGTTTGTCTTAGGATATAGGTCAGCATGACACATTTCTTGACAGTGACAAAAAGTATGTTGCCGTGGTAACAGCTCACATATTATGAGCCAAAATGATGGAAAATTTTGTGTTGCAAACTACTTCCTCAGTTTTTGCCCAATTTCCATGAAACTTGGTACATATTATGTGTGCCTTTGGTTGTAGATGTGCAAGACGCATTTTTCGACAGTACCCGAAAGTACGTTGCCATGGTAACGGCATATTAATGGCAGAAGATCAAGCAAAGATCTTGCGGATTTAACTACTTCCTCAGTTTTTTGACCAAAGCTTATGAAATGTTGTTTTGACCAAAGCTTATGAAATGTTGTTTGGCGGGGGTATAACCAGTCGCTGTAGCGACATTTCTAGTTTTGCCTTGTTTTTGCCTTATTCTGTTCAATTGTTTGCAAATTGGTTGCTTTTTTGTTTACGTCCCAAGCCCTTGAAAAAGACCTGTAACAGGATCGAAAGCTTGGGAGCAATAAAAGGCAAAATAAACTACTGCAACGTCTGCTAGCAGCCCTTCTTTCTCCGTCACAACTATATGTATATTTGTATATGTATATGTATGTATAATATATATATATTATGTTCATATCTCTTTGTGGTTTTTGGCTTTCTTTTATTTTGCCTTGTTTTTGCTTTATTCTGTTCAATTGTTTGCAGATTGGTTGCTTTTTTGTTTACGTCCCAAGCCCTTGAAAAAGCTTGGGAGCAATGAAAGGCAAAATGAACTACTGCAACGTCTGCTACCAGCCCTTCTTTCTCCGTCACAACTACAAGCCTTCTTAAAATGCGGCACCCATCACGTACAAGGCCGAGCCCACTTCACGTCATCTATATATATATATATATATATATATATATATATATATACATATATATATAAAAAACTTTCTGTTTCTGGTCAGTTTTCCCTCTTTTTGTTGCAATATATATGTATATATATATATATATATATATATATATATATATATACATAATACATTATGAAAAAATAAAATGTAGTTTGAATTGAATCCGTATGATAATTCATCGTAACTTCTCTTGCGTTGTGAGTATACCTTGTTACTTATATAAAGTTTGCTTTCCTCTTGTCATAATATCTGACATATCAAGCTCAAGCTCGAGACTTTCCCTGCCTTGTCCGTAGTTTTGCGTTGAATTTTCTCTTTGCATATGTTGCGAGGACTTACGGTCCCCAAAACTTAATACCGTTCATGCTATTCCATGTGCTTGATTCCAGTATGTGTCTTCTGTTTTGAAGCGTTTTTATGTCGCAAGGAAATGTCGCCAGAGGTATCTATTCGGGTTGCCAGACTTTTTACAGTATTATATTCTGAATTTGAAAATAGCTCAAAGTATTGCCATGAAAGCGGGTGATGATTGTAAGTAGTACATATTTGAAATATAATGGGCCATGTGTATGGCGTCAAAAGGCAAGGGTCAAAGATCATATTTGCCTTTTACTGTTTTAGTTTAGCCATCCACCCAAAAGAATCTATTTCAAGGAAAGTAGACACTCAGCACATCTGTGCAAACATGGAATTTCATTTTTTTAACTCGTTGTCAATTTTATGAAACTGTCGTCTTACATTGTCAATAGCGACGTACTCTAAACCTATTGGGAGGACCATGCAATGTGGCGGAGATATATTTGCCACCATGGCGATATTTCTAGGTTTAATCGTATATAACTTGCCAAGTACATAGTGACTAAATCTTAGATGTTGTCACGCGTGATTTTATACACAAAGATATAATATAAATTTTGCGTATCATAGGAGATGTATTGAATTGAAGTTGTTTATTGATAAAAGCATACACAATAAAACATCGCAGCATAATCCATGGTATCCTGCAATGTGTCGGTAACACCAGGGAGATACCCCATATAGACCTAACTCTCTTTACTCACTTGATTTTCTTTTTGGAAGTGCAGTATATATCACGATTTGTCAATGACTGTGCTATACTCCATGTAATATTTTATTTTTTCCACTAGTAAGTATTATGTTGGCTTATCATATGACAAATACGTGAGTGCATCCTGATTTCGTGTTAAAAAACTATATATCGCACACCTCATCTTGCAGCCAACACACAATTCAACTATAAACAATTACTCTGCAACGTTTCGTTCATACTAATAAGACCGTTCTTTTTGTTAGCTTCTCATGACTTTGCTCAATTTTCTTTGCTGAATTTCCAATAATAAATTATATTCATGTCTGGTCAGTTTTTCTCTGTTTACATTTGTTAATACTCGAAAAGCTGCGTCACTTCGGTGATCCCTTGTATTTATCCCCAAGTTGAATTATCTTTCGGGTTTATGCCAGGTTGAAGTGTGTGCGTGTGTGTCACATGTAAAGCGCACTGCTATATAGCTTCTGACCATCCGAGCATTGAATGTAGGGTTTCTGGGACGAATACTGAAATAGGGCTTTTTACAGCTCAGTCGGTAGAGCACCGGGCTAGCAATCCGGACGTCCCGGGTTCGAATCCCGATTGAATCCCATTTTCTGTGCTCAATTTTCCAATATCTTCTCATAACTTAATACACATGCACAATCATCTCTTTAGCACCCTTTCAGTTTCCATGATACCAACGAAATTCATATATATTTCAAATAATTTCCTTTTTCTGCACACAGGATCACATTCCTTTTCTTCTTTTGCTATCATGCGATCGTGAAAACGGGAGAAAAGAAATCATTCATCAGTGAATTTCATGCTCACTAATTTGTTCATTCACCTTACATTACTCTGATATTTTGTTGATTTTTATGTTTATATGAATTTTTCACAATGTGTATCATGTATATATGAGTTCAATGAATGAAAAATTGCATACTTGTATGAAATATTCGAAATGTTATAGGCCTATGTACGAGTTCACCGAATTATTCACGCTTAAGATTGCATCTTGATACACTTTAGCTGCAACTGAAAAATAATTGAATGCATACAATCGAGAAACGACTGATCAGGAAGGATGCCTTGCCTCGCTTTAGGGCACTACGCTGATTTTTACTGCCAGTGAGCTCAAGCTGGGGGGACCTCAAATAAGATATCCGTGTCATTCTTCACTGAACCGTAATGGTTGACAGATAAAACTACTTTGTGTTGCCATGCCAGACCACTTGAATAGTTCGGGTAATTTTATCTTTTTTTTAAGTTGTGGTCTACTAACTAACATCATTTCAATTTATACTAACAACTGACAAACATCCCTAAGGGCGGCAGCCTCGGTTGATTTTTTATTATTATTATTTTTTTTAGCAAGTACATTCTGTTGAAGGAAGTAAAAATAAAACTTCGAATTGATTTGAATTGATATATGTTTCAGTTTAGTGAAAACATACAAAGTACGACCAACTCAACAGACATGACAGATAACGGGTCCATATGCCGTTCCGCATAAACTGCTAAGAACCATCAAACGTAAGAAAGAGAAAAGTATTCAATTTCCCTGTGTTCGACCTTCTATGACAGTGGGTTTTGGTTTTTTAATGTTGCATATCTGGTTAAGATTTGTTTTTTTTTCTGAAATCGTGGACTCTTTTCGTTGTGGGTTTTGAATCTCCCCTTCACTATTTCCTTTCCGTAAACCCATTTCCCTCTTTCCCTCTTTCTTTCTCTCTCTCTCTCTCTCTCTCTCTTTCTCACTTCACAGTAAACATGCATATTTGATCATGCAGGGACTTTGAAGGGAGGTTGCGTTCTCTGTGTGTAGTCACTGTTGTTGGTAAATTACAACATTGACCGTGAGTATCATTTATATGCGTGTATACATTAGACTCAATGCAGTTTATGTCATGTCTTTCTATCGCTTAGATTCCACAGGTTATGACTGATATTTGCCCTCTCTATAGTAACAAATTTTATAGTCAAAAAGGAAGTTTTTATGGACGACTTAAGAGACCCTAATTTAATTTTTTTTTCTTGTGATTGTTCTTTTTCTGAAACCATATGCTTTCCGTTTGTTCGTGTTTCTTGGAATATTCATATATAGGCCGAGATGATGAACGACAACTGCAGCTGTTGTGGATCCTCCTCCTTATTCCAATCGCAATGATAATAGCTCTTTGCTATGTAAAACGTAATGATGTCAAGCAAAAACTTCATGGGTAAGTTACACACATTCCCTTGTGATTGTTTACCGTGCTTCCAATAGACCGGTTGTGCAATGTATTCAGATTTTATGCATGGTGGTTTTTTTTTAACAAAAGTTGCCAAATCTTGCCGGAGTTTTGCCCTACCCAAGCAGCAACTATGAGAATTCCTGCTTATGGAACTTAGTGGGAGGTAGCAGGTGAATGAAATGCTTCATTACTAGATTGTTTAAAAAAAAATTCATTAATTTTAATACATTACAGAAACGGTCTATTTCATATATTGCCTGTCTTTTTATACATCATATCAAACATTTCTTTCTTTCAGTCAAGGAGCTGCTTATGAAAATGTCATGGTTTTTGGTCCGCACTATAGATCCTAACAAAATAGAGAATGATGTATTATCGAGTAGTATCCTTAACCGAATACACCTGCACTGCCGGACTTTGCAATAAAACATGTTAATCACGGCACTCTGCATCAACATCAACATACTAGCCACTGTAAGATTATGTACATATTGTTTGTCTACTTTATATTTTTTATTCTTTGAAAACTGATAAGAAAAGTCTCTGGTCTTCCAGAGTCGTGTTACAGCTCGACATTAGATGTACCCGGGTGGGGAGGGGCCACAAAAATAAATGAATAAATAAATAGATAAATAAATAAATAGATAGATAAATAAATAAATAAATAAATAAATCTCGGGCTACCATAATTTCTCCAAAAATTTTATTTTTAGTGGTCCAATCCGGAAGCTGTAAAATTCAAAGTGGATTGTTATATTTCCTTTCCTTTCCGGCCGATACATTACTCTTTAATTTTGACCACCAAAATGTCTAATTTCAAGATTTTAGTGGTCCGAACTTGCCACTAGAGGAAAATAAAAATGTGTCAAGCCCTGCTTTAACCATTAGCAAACCAATAATAACTCGCTGGTTAAGTTTCGTAAATGAAAAATGTGAAGTAACACAGTGTACAAGGGTAAAGATCTTTGCAGTTCACGAATGTTTGTATTGTCTTGTATGTATATGATTGTTTGACAATAATATTATTCACCAGCTGCTGTGTGAAAAGTGCGTGACTGAATCATAAAATGTTTTCACATATGCATTTGTCACTCTGCAGCCTTGTTATAAAAATCTTCATGCGTGTTGACTGTTTATTATCAAGTAAATTAAATTCAGAGTGCCAGTGTACCACTTGAAGGTATATGTGTACGTAGATCACAATGGTGACATAATTTCCACAAGATGATGCCACAGAGAGACAAAATTTCCTGGTTGCACACAATATAAATGTAATCATTTCACTGTCTCAGCAAGGTTTGTGCTCCACTGATTCATTTTTGACGCCTTTTGTTATTCCTGTATTTCTGCAACGAAAACAACCTCTGCTTGGTTTTGCTTTGCTTCGGAGAACTAACCTGCTAACGGATGGAATACACCAGTGGACACGCAGTGGGTGTCTTTTTGCAGTGCCAAGCAATTGGTTGGCGATTGGGTTTGGATGCATGCATGGTGCAGAGGAGTACCCTTGAAAGTCAAAGGCTGTGTGTTGTTAAACATGTTTTATTTACAATAAGGAGTGAACAAACATAAAATGCCTTTTCAACCTGTTTAACAAAAAAAAAACACCTTTATTCATTTGAAAAGCATTTGGTGTAGCATTAGCAGTGCACACATGAACGTGCGCGCGAGCGCACAGACACACACAAACGCACACAAACACACCCTCACGTACATAAACACCTAGGTAATAAAATTATAAGAACTATATGTGCAAATAAATGTATGTGTTTCTTAAAATCTAACCATGCTTCTCTCATTCAAACAAACAAAAGGTATATCAAAAAGTATATTATGAACTATCGTTTTGTTCGTCGGAAGGTAGTTATTTCCACAGGTGAAAAAGACCTCTACTGATCGGGCTGGTGGAGGGCACTTGTTTAATGAGGCAATATGCATGCTTAAGTATATAGCCGTTAAATCAGGTGTAGACATTGTCAAACAGTATCATGATGATATTTTGCTGTGATATCTATATTTCAAGTGCATATTTCATTGAATGTGTTCGAAAAAAGTCAGAGCTATCGGTGATGTTCTCGTTGCTTATAATATAAGACAAATAATGCATTACCCTTGCATTTTATTTTGTATTGTGATAAATATTTCTAATTCGGATTTTACTGCAATATAGCTAACAAAAACCTATTATTAGTTCCCTTTTTTTTAAAGCATGATGACTTGACAGTTTTCCCTGTATCATCTTGACCAGAGTGCATTTGCATCTCTTTTTGAAGGTGACTTTAATTTTGTCAGTTAAAGGAAACTTAACAGTATATCATAGGTAATAGGTTCTATGAAAGTGTGTCTTTTTGTGAAGAATAAAGTCAATTTATGAATTTGATACTTAGTCGTTAAACCTTTTGATATACAATGGTTTAATTCGCAACCGCGTATAGAAATTAGAGAAGACAACGTTTTTACTTATGATAGACCTATATACACACATAGGAGAATAGATCGTATTACCGGACGCTTTTTTCTTTTCTTTTTTTGCGGGGCTCTGAACTTTCGGAGGATGAAATTTCGTCCAAAAGCAGCACCAGTTATTCACAAAGTCCTGAAAATTACGAATTATGAAAATTATAAAAATCATTCACTCCGATTTTTGGAAAAGAAACTTCAAAATATGCCCCTCCGAAAAGTTGCCTTTTAGCTGGGTGTAAAATTGCATTATAATTCCGGACATGATTTTCGTAATGGAATTATCGAAGTCTTTCGCATCTTGTCCTTGCACCAGAATCACAATTCATACCCACCATTCACCATACACATTATTACCGAGCGGACGACAAGAAAAAAAATCGGCAAGTAAGGCTCAAATATCGTATTTTACGGCAAAATGTCTAACTCACGCGACATAAACCTCGTGATTAATCGACATCTTCTTCTAAATCTCAGGTGAAATGTGAATTCATCTGGTGGATGCGCTTTGCACTAATCACTGCTAATAAAGTACTATAACTTGGAGATGGACCAAAGGGCGAGGGGGACACCTTTCCTACACCAGGGAGCTTTTCATCTTTAGAATTTAAATTAAGCGATCTGGTATGCACTTTGTTGGAATATTTGCAATTTTGTTAGCATAAAAAAGTAAGAAAACTAATTATCTAGAACAATGTGGAGGGCTAAAATGTAATCATGGAATAGATCTGCCACAACTTGATCCGCTTGCGCGTCATCACTGTGTACTAAGATTATGGAGGTGAAGAGAACGGGGAGGGGTGTCCCTCCTCCCACACTATGGATCTTTTGCATTTACAGAATTAGAAGACATCCTTCTGGTCCATTCTTTTAGTGTAATATTTGGACCATTTTTAAATCATTTTTAATACCCTTTTGAGCAGGCTTGCGGATACAAAAACGTACCTTAAATGGTTAAGAAAAGAAAAATTATTAAGAATATTTCAGTGAAAATCAAGGGGGAGCGGTTCCGCAAGGAAATTTCCAGGGACAGCCGTCTCCCATCTCCCCCCGGGATCGTGTCGAACTCATGGGCTGTATAATTCGTTGGCCTATTTCACTTGATGTCGAACTCAAAGGCTGCATGACTTGTGGATTGTATATCTCATGAGCTGTGGGACTCGTTGGTATCGGTCTCGTGACGTGCACCCGAAGATTAGGAAATCAAATAAAACTTAGAAAAGGAGGAGAATCCAAGATTTAAAAATCTGTAATCACTCTAAGATTAGAATGTCCCAAAATATCATTGTTTGTGTTTGTTACTAAATTTTTACTGCAATTATTTTCTATTTCTGATTTAATTTTATATTTTCGTTACCCCCATTTCTTTTTAGCTCACCTGAGCCAAAGGCTCAAGTGAGCTATTGCGATCGCTCTTCGTCCGGCGTCCGTCGTGCGTCGTCCGTCGTCCGTCGTGCGTAAACTTTTTACATTTTCATCTTCTTCTTGAGAACCCCATGACCGATTTTCACCAAACTTGGCAGGTAGCATCCCTAGGGGGATAGGATCTCAATTTGTTCAAATGGGCACCATGACCCACCTGGGGGGCCCCAGGGGGGCCCAAACACCCTAAAATTAAGGAATCTTTAAAAATCTTCTTCTCTAGAACCAGAAGTGATAGGGCTTAATTGATACGTTGAGTAAGTACATTGATGACTGTAGTTTCAAGTTTGTTCATGGGGGAATCAGGGGTGCCCCCCTTGGGACCCAGGGGAGGGGGGGTGGGGAGGGGTCCTAATGGGGCCTAAATTGTACATTTTCATCTTCACTTTGAGATCGCCATGTCTGATTTTCACCAAACTTGGTAGGTAGCATCCCTAGGGGGATAGGATCTCAATTTGTTCAAATGGGCACCATTGCCCACCTGGGGGGTCCATAGGGGGCCAAACCTTCTAAACTTAAGGAACCTTTAAAAATCTTCTCTAGAACCAGAAGTGATAGGGCTTAGATGATACTCTGAGTAAGTACATTGATGACTGTAGTTTCAAGTTTGTTCATGGGGGAATCAGGGGTGCCCCCCTTGGGACCCAGGGGAGGGGGTGGGGAGGGGTCCTAATGTGGCCTAAATTGTACATTTTCATCTTCACTTTGAGATCGCCATGTCTGATTTTCACCAAACTTGGTAGGTAGCATCCCTAGGGGGATAGGATCTCAATTTGTTCAAATGGGCTCCATTGCCCACCTGGGGGTCCCTAGGGGGCCAAACCCCCTAAAATTAAGGAACCTTTTAAAATCTTCTCTAGAACGAGAAGTGATAGGGCTTAGATGATACTATGAGTTAGTACATTGATGACTGTAGTTTCAAGTTTGTTCATGGGGTTGGCGGAATCAGGAGTGCCCCCCCCCCCCCCCTTAGGACCCAGGAGAGGGCTGGGGAGAAGTCCTACAATACAGTTGTAATGGAGCCTGAATTGTACATGTTCATCTTCTTCTTGAAAACCTCAAGATGAATTTTGACCAAACTTAGCAGGTAGCATCCCTAGGGGGATAGAATCTCAATTCCTTCAAATGGGCACCATGTCCCTGTTGGGGGGGGGGGGGACTAGGGGGCCCACCCCCCCCCCCCCCACATTAAGGAATATGTAAAATCTTCTGCTCTAGAACCAGAAATGATAAAGCAAAGTTAATACCATGAGTTTGTACATTGATGACTTTAGTTCCAAGTTTGTTAATTGCAGATTCAGATCCAGGACTGCCTGCCCCCTCCCCCCCCCCCCCCCCGAGTTGAGGGGGGGGGGAGAGATCCATATGCAGACCTAAAGTTTCCAATGTTCTCAGGTAAGAGTGTGCAAGAATGCATGGAAGGGTGAAATTGCGATACTCAGGTGAGCGCGTGACCCGCGGGTCTCTTGTTATTCATAACTTTATTATTTTTTAGACCTAGATGAATGAAAAATAACAAAACCATTATGTTACTGTGTCAATTAAATTTTAGCTTTCATCTCATCTTCCCTGTCTCCCATGTTGCTATCTAGCCGAGTACTCTTCTGCGTTTGCTATCTGAGAATGTTAGGTTGAAGCTGCAATTGTTTCTGCTTTCAGGGGAAGTATAGGCCTACGGTCACACATGGCTGTGTGTAGTTGGTAGGGTTTCCTTGCCTCTGCAGCCCCCCCCCCCCCCCCCCGCATCTTCCAGATAGCCCTGGCTCCTCTCCCACTGTAGGCCCTTGGTTTTATTTTGTACTTATGTCACTTTTGTTTTTACCATTTTGTTCCCTAAACCGTTTGATGGTGACCGCTCGAATAGCGATCGTGCGGTTGCCGCTGGGACACCGAGTGTATTTTGGGCAGCAAGTGAAAACTGGTCGTTCGTCGCCGAAATTTTAACGTTTATTTTCAACTTCGAACGAGCGATGCCCACCCTTCGGATATCGACCGAAATTGGCTAAAAACTGATCGCCGAGCAGCCTGATTTAGAGGGTTATGACCGTAGCGTAAAGTGGTCTGAGGCGTGCATCAGCGTACTCTATCACATATGGTGTTTGGAACTTTCATTAGTCAAGAAAAGAAAAAGATAAAAAAATTAATAACATTAATAATGATAGTAAGTTAAGCATTGAAGTAGTTCGAATATTGTGACGAGGCTTGCCATCAAAACAGGTATGTGCTTTTTAAAAAGTGGACAATCGGATTTTTTTTCGGGGGGGGGGGGAGTGGGTGGGTACACCTCCGACGCACCCGCGACCTTCAAACCCCCCCCCCCCCCCACCCCTCGGCTACGGTCCTGCGTGCGGTTATAATACACGCATGCACGGCAGGGGAATTTCATTTGTGTCTATATAGTAGCGAAAGCAAGTCTGCACTGTCGTTTATTCCCCATTTTGTTTGCTAGGTTTCAACAGCGTTGCAGGACTACAAGGCAAACATGTCTGGAAATAATATGACTGAGGTAACAACCGTCTTAAGTGTCCTGTTCAATCGATTCCCTGTTTTCCCAAACGAATTTTATTTGTTCGTTTTTCAGTGTTTGCTTTGATTTGATTTTACTTCTTTTTCGGGAGCAGGGCGTCCCAATTAACTTTATGTTTTTCAGTAATAACAGAATATCAAAATTACAAGATTTACACGCGAATGTGAAAAAACAACATTTTTCATTCCATGTCTCAACAACTTGTCTATATACACAAAAAGAGATATATGAGAATAATGACATGTGTGGACTGTACAAGCGCAAGATCAGAATTGGAAAAAACCGTCATCATTTGGCAGGACCATGATTTCGATGGCGGGTTAGCTGATATTTTCATGTTGTTGTATTTTTTCCCCGTATGAACTTCATTTTCTCTGCCTCGAATGTGATGAAAATACCTAGCTAATACAAATTTGGAAGAAAGACAAAGAGATATGTATTATGTCAACAATATGATAACGTGGGAAGAAATAGCCCCAAATAGCGAAAATGGCGAAATGAATGCAGGAAGAATGATTAACATCCCATCGATTAAAAAATCTAGCTCATTTGTCAGTCACCCCTCCTTTGCATGTTAATGTGTTTGTGGAATGTGTATATGTCTTGCATATTGCATGTAATTTGCCTTTCGCAACTATCCTATGCAACCGATGCTGCAATTAACAAAAAAATAAGCCACTCCTCTCCCTCTAAATTGACTAAGAATAGACCCCAAAAGCGTAATTCAGAATATAGCAAATATTTTGACACGTAGGAGAATAAGCAATAATAGGTAACAAAGAAAAAAAAAAACTATGTCTCTTATTATCCAATCTAATCGTGCATGCAAACATTTCGATGTATACTGATATTAAATGTCCAATGTATACAGTGTACTTATTGTCTAGTTATATAAATATGAATATGTAAAAAAGTGTGTGTGTGTGCGTGTGTGTTTATGTGTAATTGTTTGGATTTTTGTTGTTGTTTGTATGTTTTTTTTCTATGTTCTTACACGCCAATAATTAATGCTTCCATGGCAGTATCGGCACTGCAATTTTGTAATTGAAACATTTGAGTACAACTGTAAGTGAGATTGTGAGCAGGTTCGTCGGATATGGGGTTAGTTGTGGGGGAGGGGGAGGGGTGTCTTGTTCCCTTTTGTTTGATGTGGTTGTTTCTTTTCCTTTTTACATACAAAATTCTTTTTCATTCGTAATGTTAACAGTATGGGATTTATGTTGTTATAATGAAATTTATGTTATGTTATCAATTAATTTGTATATTCTTTATATGAAAAACAAAGAAAAATAAAATATTGACAAAAACAAAAAAGTTAATGTGCATATGTGATGAGATCATAAAAGGAGACAATAAAGAGCTATGAAGATATACAGGAAGAGATCTAAGAAAATCCGCTTTCAAGCGTAAATGCAGTTAGGCGTGTGTTGGTTAATGTCTTTGTTCAAAAGAGAACGATTTAAACTGCATGCCAGAGCTTGATCCCCCGCCCCCCCCCCCCTCAAAAAAAAATCCAAAATAAGAAAGACAGAAAGAAAAAGAGCCTGCATTTGCCCATGCATTCCAACGGACGAACAAAACAGCGTCTCCATTCCCTGTTTCTTTTTTTAATAAAACAAAGGTTTATCTAATTCAGTTACTTCACTATTTTCTGCAAGCTTTGTTCAGGAAAATGTTCCGAAAATGTAGGCCTGCTTGTCAACTTATACATGTACTATGCATAGCCTTCAACTTCTGCAGTTGGCAAACTTTCATGTATTTTTTTAAACGTTTTTTAATCGTGTTTGCGTTAATGGCGTTAATATTGTCGAGAAAGCTGCGGTCGTTGGTGAATTGTCTTTGTACTGATTCTCTGTCTTCTTTGGTGCAAGAGCAAAGTCACTTCAGTGGATGAGTCTTTCAGGGTGGATGCCAGGATTTTGGAGTAACATGCGCTTGGTTATCGTGGGTGTCCTTTAATTCACTGAGTCATACCTACAAATGAAACTTCAGTGTTTTGTTAGTGGTCTTCACCTGATGATTGATTATTCGTTTTGGCATCAGCGAACTATGGATGACCAGCTGGAGACGTCACCTCCCTGGTATGACCGATATTGGTTCTCGAAGTTCACTAATTTCGTAAGAAATTATGTTAGACCAAGGAGCTATGAAGCTCCTTGGTTAGACATAGATCTTTTGAAATTGAATGTGTTCTGTGGCACTTCTTTATTATTTTGTGGATCTCAAGCAAACATTATATAGCAGCACTGTTATCGGCTTGCATTATTTAATGTCTTTCCCTCGCAGTGTCGCCGGAAGCATCGTGTTTTGTGCTGTCCGTCCTTCTTGCAGTCTGTCCGTAATCAATTTTGTGTAAAATGGTCGTGTCAACAGGTGCTGCAACTGAACTGAAATCATTAGTATACAGTATGAACAGAACTTGAGACAAAACACACCCTTGAAAAAACCCTACATAAGTTATCATAGCATTAGACATGACAACTGATACAAAAACGACTGAGCTCTATTCCTTAAAAATCACTGATCTATACAGTTACAATGTAAAAATGACCCCAAAATCTACAATTTATTAATTAACTTATAAAACCCCATTGTAGTAAATGCAGAGCAGAAGTCAGCAAGAGTGACACAAACATACATATAATGTCCTAAGCTGTCCACATGTTGTTGGATGAGAACAGCCCCACAGAAACATATACATCACTGATCCTGTACTGCATCTCACCATTTCCACAAACATTTCCAATAAATTCCTTTACTCTTTTTCATTTCCCAATTAATGAAACCAACAATGGCTGTGTCATCAACATATTTGAAAACGGTAAAATTTGAATGAAAACGGATGAAAAATAAGAAAGTCATGAAATTTCGAAGTTTTGAAAATTTTTCCCAAACAGTTCTTGTACAATGGGTATGAATATGCAAATGAGTGAGCTATGTCATACCCTCACATATTTTCCATTGATCGTGTACAAAAAAAAATACCAAAATTCAATGTTTCTGTCATTGAAGTCTGAAACATTACGTTATTCCTGGTTGAATAACTTCAGAATAGTGATCAGTTAGATATACGAGGATTTGAGTCTCGAGCATGTTGCGCTTTAAACTGGAAATTGCAAAATGTTATGTACAAACTATTATGGTAAGTTGTGAGGAAATGACAGACATGTTCACTTTTCCATTTGCATATTCATGTTGACTGTTCAAGAACTGTCCCCCCCCCCCCATAGCGAAACTTAAAAATGACATAGCCTCCTTATTTTTCATCCGATTTTAATGAAATGTAAACCGTTGAACTCGTAATGTTTTACTTTTTCTTATCAGACTAACTTGATAACTTAGAATAACGTTGATTGTGTTGATAAAAAAAGAATTGTAAATGATGCCATACGGAGAATAAATAAATCAAATCAAATCAAAGCAAAGGAGGTTTCACACCGGGCATTGCGTAGAGTTACGTGGGGTTTCGTAGTGACTACGCAATACTACGCCACTATACGCTGTGAGAACGCAACTCTACGTTAGAGTACGTCTAGGGACGCAAAATAGGTACGCGAGATGTACGCAAAAAATTAAACATGTTTATTTCTTTTTTCGTGTACAAAACCAGCAAAAACATAACGTTTTCAGAACATTTCCTAAACGTTTTTTTTTTTCTAGGTTCCGTACGTCTTCGTATAAAATGGACGTTTTTAAAACGTACATACAACGTCAAAGTTGGGACTTAGCATTTACCGCAAAGCACAGGGCTTTTTGGAAAACGTTTTGAAAACGCCAATGGACGTTACAAAACGTTTTTATTATGTCTGCTACGTCTTCGTCCTTTGTAAGCGTCCACAAAACATTTTTATTAGGTCTGCTACGTCGACTTCGTCTTTAATGAACGTTTAAAAACATTTTTATTTTGTCAGCCACGTGTTCGTCATTGTTTTCTTTATCATGGATATTCATGCATACTTACGAATATTAAAATTAGAAAATATAAGATTTGAAAACTAGTGGAAATAGATAAAAGACATTGAAATCTAAAGATTTATATTGGGTTCAAACTTTCTGTGTAAAAAATAAACTTGCCTACGTTATTGTTCAGTTATTCAAAATTTCAAATTGCCATCTGTTATGGAGAGATATTTTCATATGTTAATAGGCCTAATTAAGGTGTGTGTGATCTAATTTTAGTAACCATGTCTTCATGCATTACAATATTCGGTGGTTTATAAAGGAATGTGATACAGATCACCAATGGGGAATAGGATAAATAGGAATATGTGGTAGGACATTAAGAACAGGTTAGGATAGGATTATATCGGATTAGGATTAGGGTACATTAATCTCAGATGGTGCCTGTATAATTTCATAACTATAACTTTGTTTTTAAATTCCCAATAAAAAATAAACATTAGACGTTCTTAAAAGGTTTTCTGGACGTTCTAGACGGATATGAAAGGTTCTCTAAACGTTCTGGAACGGGTCATAAGACTTTTTAGACGTTCTTAAAATGTTTCTTGAATGTTCTAGACGGTTTTCAAAGGTTCTCTGGACGTCCGCAGAACGTCCACAGAACGTTTTGAATGTTCATAAAGGTTTTACTGACGTCTATAGCTTCCAAAAGGTTTTCTGCAGGTCCTTAATAATTCCGAAAGGTTTTTATTTATTGATTTTTAAACGTATAAAAAATTGTTTTTATAACGTCGAAAACCTTCCACAAAAAGGCATTCCGAAAACGTTTTAACAAAAGTCCAAATAACGAACTTGGAACGCTTGAAGAGCGTTCAGAAAACGTCCAAATGTTAGCTGGGCTCCGCGTAGAGATCAGATACGCAGATTTTACGAAAGTCTACGCAACGCTACGCAACTGTGCGCCATCTATACGCAACAGTACGTCACCAAACCCCGCTCACACTAGAGCACTTCTTTTGGTGCTCGCGTATCACATGGCGTAGTGTTGCATACTGTTACGTAGACATTTGCGTAGATTTGCGTAGACCTGGCGTACATTTGCGTAGACTTGCGCAGACCAGGCATACATATGCGTAGTGTTGCTAACAGTTGCGTATCATTATAGGACTGGTGAAGATTTAGCATTCAAATGCCTGACCCATGTTGGAAAACTGCTTGATATCACTCATCCCAATGTCCTCTGAATTGCTTGTGGATGTATACTTACCTGTGCTCTTCGAGACTTTATCATTTCTTCTGTAGGCCTAATAATTGTAAAATGCCGAAAAGGAAAAACAAAAGGTGTGGCGAATTAAAACAAGAGTTCTCTTGCTTGTTATACATGCCTCTAGTGATCAAGATGCAGACAATTCGCCAGCACTAGTCAACCCAAACGCATTTTCTACAACCTGTCTAGCTCGTGAAAACCTATAGTTGTACACTCGCTGCTGGTGAGTCATGTCACGAAGAGGCAGAGGATTCATCAGCCAAGTCCTCAGCGCAAGAGCGTCATCTCCCACAAGGAAGTAGTCAGGTGGCTGTATGGTCATCATGGGGCAGACAGTCTGCTGCAGGGAGGTTCAACTTCTAGGTCTTAATGGCTGTCTTGAAAGGGCTCTGGTTGAACACCCAAGAATCAGAGCCAGAGCTAGAGCCAGTCTGTCAACGTCCACGTACATAAACTGTAATGAGCGTCTACAATTGCCAGCAGGATAATGGAGAAGAAACCTTTAAAGCTATAAAACAAACTTCCGGTCTTTTGCAGGTTTTCCTGATGCCAACATGTTTATGAGCAAGTCGAAGTCCATATTGTAGGGACTTGTAGGTATTGTTAGTGGCCAGAAACCTCAAAGTTACAGCAAGTTTCAGGTTCCACAGATTTCCTGAAGTTGGCATCTTGTTTTGTAATTCTCAGTGCAATTCGTGTCAGGAGTTCACTGAATACCTATGGCGCGATTAGCATAAAATTGGTAATTTTAATGAAGAAAAATCTTCGGCATGCAGTGCTTTCATTAGTTGTTCATATTGCCGCTGTATGGGTCGACGCTGAATCCAAGGTTTGACCCACATACTCCTCATTCTTGCAACAGCTCGGTTACTTTTCTTTTGTCGTTCTCGAAAACGACCGCATTCTGCGAATCTGTAGGGCATCCAAAATGCTGAGGAATTGAAGATAGTAGCAAAGGATTTATCCTCCCCCATGATATTTTGCTACGTGTTCGAACATCAGGCAAGAGTGAACTGAGGAGTAGAAAGCTATGTGGTGAAGTAGCTTCGAGGTTTCATAAATTTGTGCATACACCGGCGTTACTCAACTTTACGCAAGTTGAAGCAACTCTCCGCTGCCTGTAGGCCCGACCTCCGTATATGTAAGCAACTCTACGCCCACTTTACGCAAAAAAAAAGTGGATACGCGCTTCCTAGCAACCATATGTAACCCTACGCCGGGACTACGCCAGTCCTGCGCATATCATCATAATCATTTTTGTTTTTTTATGAGTACGCAGCTAATTTTGGCGTACTCATGAAAAATAAATATGATGATACGCGCAGGACTGGCGTAGTCCCAGCATAGAGTTACGTATGGTTGCGTAGGAAGCACGTATCCAAGTAGCGTAATATGCGTATAGCGGGCGTAGAGTTGCGTACATATGCGTAGGTCGGGTATAAAGACCGCGTAGAGTTGCTTGCAGTTGCGTAAAGTTGCGTACCGCCGATTTCTTAACAAATTAATGAAACTGCGGAGCTACTTCAGCATATAGCTTTCTGCTTTTCAATTCACTCTTGCCTGCTGTTCGAACACGTAGCAAAATATCATGGGGGAGGTTAAATCATTTGCTATGTACTATCTTTAATTCCTCAGCATTTTGGATGCCCTACAGATTCGCATCGCAGAATGCGAACAATTTTAAGAACGGCAAAAGAGAAGAAAACGAGCTGTTACAAGAATGAGAAGGAGAGTGTGGATCAAACCTTGGGTCTGGCGTCGACCCATCCATCGGCAATATGAGCAACTGATGACAGAACTGCATGCCGAAGATTTTTCTTCATTAAAATGATCAATTTTATGCGGATGGCGCCACAGGTATTCAATTAACTCCAGACACGAACTGCACTGAGAATTAAAAAACAAGATACCACCTTCTGGAATCTTTGGAACCTGAAACTTGCTGTAACTTTGAGGTTTCTGGCCACTGGCAATACATACAAGACCCTACAATATGGATTTCGATTCGCTCATAAACATGTTGTCATCAAGAAACCTGCAAAGACCGGAAGTTTGTTTTATAACTTCAAAGGTTTCTTCTCGATTAACCTGCTGGCAATTGTAGACGCTCACTACAGGTTCATGTACATGGACATTGGACAGACTGGCTCTGACTCTGATGCTGGGTGTTCAACAGCAGAGCCCTTTCAAAACAGGCATGAAGACCAAGAAGCTGAACCTCCTTGCAGCAGACCCTCTGCCCCATGATGACCATGCAGCCACTTGACTACTTCCTTGTGGGAGATGACGCTCTTGCGCTGAGGACTTTGCTGATGAAGCCTCTGTCACTTTGTGACATGGCTCATCAGCCTCTGTCACTTTGTGACATGACTAGCCAGCAGCGAGTCTACAACTACTCGTATAGGCTTTCACGAGCCAGACGGGTTGTAGAAAATGCGTTTGGGTCTACTAGTGCTGGCGAATCTGCATCTTGATCACTAGAGGCATGTATAACGAGTAAGGGAACTCTTGTTCCTACCACACCTTTTGTTCTTCCTTTTCGGCATTTTACAATTATTAGGCCTACAGAAATAGTTAAGTCTCGCAGAGCACAGGTAAGTAGGCTATACATTCACTAGCAATTCAGAGTCCAATGGGATGAATGATATCTAACAGTTTTCCAACATGGGTCAGGCATTTTAATGCCAAATCTGCACCTATAATAATAGGCTACGCAACTGTAAGCAACACTACGCGAATGTATGCCAGGTCTACGGAAGTCTACGAAAATGTACGCCAGGTCAACGCAAGTCTACGCAAATGTCTACGTAACAGTACGCAACACTACGCAATGTCATACGCGAGCACCAAAAGTGCTCTGGTGTGAACGGGGTTCGGTGGCGTACTGTTCCGTATAGATGGCGCACAGTTGCGTAGTGTTGCGTAGACTTGCGTAAAACCTGCGTAGCAGAGCTCTACGCGGAGGGTACGCGAAAAAAATCAAACATGTTTAATTTTTTGCGTACATCTCGCGTACCTATTTTGCGTCCCTCGACGTACTCTTACGTAGAGTTGCGTTCTCACAGCGTATAGTGGCGTAGTGTTGTGTAGTCACTACGCAATACTACGTAACACTACGTAACTCTACGTAAAGCAGGGTTCCCACTTCGCCGAGTTACAGTGCCGAGCTTTGGCGAGTTGTGGCGAGTTGCCTCAAAGGGGCTCTCGAGCTAACTCGCGTAAAGCTCTTCATGTAACACGGGATAACTCGCGTCAACTCACGTAACTCGTAGTCAATCTGCAAAACTCCCCGTGAACTCCCGAGTGGTTCAAAATTTTTTGGACATGTTCAAAATTTTCCCTAACTCGAAGTAACTCGTGCTGAACTCTTTTAAACTCGTGATACTCGTGATGTATACCGGTACTCGTACTAGTCGTAACAAACTCTCAATACTCGGACGAAGCTCGCGATGAACTCTTCGTAACTCGCCATCTTCAAGTATATACGCGAGTTCTGCTCGAGTTTTGAAGAGTGCAATATGAGCACTACGACCCTACTACCAGTATGTGTAAGGGGGAGTTGCCCTCGAGCTAAGCGCGAGTTTAGATCGAGCTCTGCGACTTACAACGAGTATTGTGTTCGCTTATTGAGAGTGCATTGAACTGACCTATTGATATGGAATTATTCACATTTCACAGGGATTTCGCGAACTCATAACGGACTCGTAACGGGCTCGTAACGGGCTCGTAACAAGCTCTTTATAACTCGATGAAAGGTCGATTTAAGTCGTACACAGGTCATCACAACTCGCCCTAAGATCGGTGTGACTCGTATCACGCTCGGATCCCTCGTACCACAATCGTAGTAAAGTCAATGTTGCCTCGTAGATCACTCATGCGCAGCTCATTAATATTGACAAATTTCACGCGAGTTCACGCGAGTTCACGCGAGTTCACGCAAGTTCAAGCTCGCGCAGCTCGGCACAACTAGGGACTCCAACTCGACTAATGAACTCAATGAACAAGTCCACCTTCATACATATGTTGATTGAGTAAATGCAGCAATATTAGTAGAACGTATCAGTGAACATAGTGAAAGTTTGGGGAAATTCGGACAATCCGTTCAAAAGTTATGCATTTTTAAAGTACTGCGCAGTCACTACTGGATGAGAAGACTACTATATGCAGTTTATGATGTCACTTGCGTTGAACGATATAAGGATTTTTTTTTTTGAAAAAAGAATACATATGTCCTCCACTTGTCAATATCATTCCCCCTGTCTTCTGAAAGAGGCAAGTCAAGCATATGCGAGAAATTTGAAAATAATATGTTGAATTTTCTTTGGTTATTTTCTTTACATCGTTCTACACACGTGACATCACAAGCTATAGTAGTCTTCTCATCCAGCAATGACTGAGCAGAAACTTTCGAATGGATTGTCCGATTTTCCCCAAACTTTCAGTGATGATGTGTTCTACTAATATCGCTGCATTCCCTCAATCCACATGTCTATGAAGGCATAGAAGGTGGACTTGACCTTTAAATCACTGATTTTGCACTTGCTATGAGAATGATACCATTATGTATACAGCTAATATCCTGTATTTATGCAATATATTTATTTCAATTATTTTTGTTTGAAGTTTGAACAGTCACTTCTCTCTCGGATTAATTTCATTTCCTTTGATTTCATTTTAGAATTTCACCTTGCCAGGAATGGTGCCATCGTAAGCACTGTTTTTGCCTTTTGTTTTGTTTTGTTTCAGCTAGTTACCGCTGAATGAATGTACATCATAAGAAAGACATTGATTCCACATGCATGGTTCCCCATTGCACGGTACACGGATTGTGTTAGACATTGCGTATAGGTTCGTTAACACGTACACTATGATTGATGAATAGCAACATTTCAATTCATTTGTTAAGTTTCTGCACAAATATTCAGTGTTGTATTTGTAACATACATCCAGGGATCAACATTTCATCTGTAACAGTCAGACTTTCATATTATATGACACAGATGATTGTGGTGGAATGTCATTTATTTTTTAAGTTCATTTTCTTCAAAGGATGCCTTGACCGTCGTAACCATTTCATACGGATCACAATTATCAAAAAAGAAAAATAATGAATAAAAGATGAAAATCATCGTCAAGAAGGTAAACAGTTAAGTTAATGAACTCTACTAGGATAGTTTCTTATTGTAAAATGAAAATAATGACATAGCCCCCATTCCATCTATATAATACTTTGTCTATATAGTTCCTTGGTACTGTTTATGTGGTGGCGTATTTCATGTTCTGGTAATGTCCAAGCAGCATAGATTGCATGTTTTCGTACTAGCTGCTTTGTTATTGTATTTAATACTCTCCTGTATGTGCTTGTGCGTACCAATTCGTTTTGCATGGAAAATGAAATTGCATGATACATTGCATGTGAAACATGTGTGGCTAGCAGTACAAATCATTAGTTTTATAGAAGTTTTCTCGATTGGTTTTCGCCTGCTTATACAATAACTAATCTAAGGCTAAGGTATAAAACAAATATGCGGACTATTTATACAAAAAAAAATCATTTATTCCTTCAGTTTGTATTGAGGACCCTGATTTTACCGCCTGAACATTAATTGTCATGATTTACTCCTTCCGGTCTTTTATATTTACCATGTATGTTAGATTACCAAATTTCTTTAATAGCTGCATTCCTATTACCGTTGGCATACATTCGACAACACTTTCTTAGTGACATGACTAACGTTGAAAATCATTTTATAGAGCCTATTATAAGAAAAACAGCGTTATTTGTATAAGTTAACCATCAACCAATATCCATGTACTCAAGTAATTCACTGTTCAAATATTACTCAAGAACGTTGTTCATTTGGCTTTCTTTTATATTCTTGTACGAAAAAAGAATGCAAAAACCAAATCAATTCAAATCAAAGTAGGAATTTCTGCTTCTAAGTTCATCAACTCTCTTGACAATCAATATAATTGATTTTTCCTGTCCGCATTTTTGTCTAGGTGATAGTATTCTTGGAGATCGAGTCTCTAAAATGGAAATGATCTCGTGTTTGATGTTTCAGTTCTTCTTGCTTTCCTATATCAATTAGAGAGAAGCTTGAATCGAGAAGAGGACACCCAAGCGAGTCCTCAAGAACAGGGGACCGTAGAACAAGAAGCCCCCGACAGAGAGACACCTGGAGAAATACAATCAATGCTGTAAACACCGAACTACAGATAAGTCAAATTTCATCGGAATATCCGACGGTAGAAGTTACTCGTTCTTACCCTCACGGCCAAGTAGGTGCGGCTCCTGTGGAGTCTCTAGGCGCACAACCATTGCCCCTTCTGACAGCATTAATAGAAAACACACATGAAGACTATGTAGGTGCGGATAACCACTACGTTATCACCGATGACTCGGACAACGCATCATCCACTGTCCCCTGCCCACCTGTTCATCCCGAAATACCCCCTTTTTCGGAGGCTTTCAGCCAACGTTCCACTCATATCACTTCTTGGCAATTACCAAGCGATGAGAAATTCCCGAAAGCACCTGCACTTGAGATGACCAGACGGCCTCTTCCTCATCGACCGACGTCGCACAAGTATGCTCCTCGTCCACTCCTTCCTAGTTGCAAAAATGCCCTCACGTCAGTCACACAAGGTGACCACCGCGAACGTCCAAAAGTTCCCCCACGACCACAGCTTAACGGGAAAGGGAGTCAAAGTCTTACAACGTCATATCCTAGCCCTCAAGAAAGTACATTAAGAAAGAGGCAAAAATCGACATCGCCTTCAAATGAGATCAGGGATTGTCACGAGTTGGAGAACACATGCTCTCCGCTCGGCGAATGTCATGGTCATGAACGATTACCTCCAAACCATCAGGAGACAAAATTAGTCGTGGCAGAGTATTGTGATTATCAACAGCCTAGCTCGGACGCCAACTTGGGCGAGAGTGGGTTTTACTATGTATTGGAGAACACACCTGGAGAAATGGCTACCAATTACCAAGAGAAGTCTCTGGCTAGGACAATCAACAGCGAACCTGTACCAGCTAGATTTGAAACAAACGGACTCGATATTTATTACTACCACGAAGTAGACAACATTTGCCCTATGCCAAAATATCAAATAGATTCCACTGATAGCACAATGACACCGCAGTTCAGCAGTTCAGCAGGTAATGCAGAAGTATTACAATGCTCCCGAGAAGACAAGCGGACAACTGACGTCAATGCTAATAGTAACATGGATGAATATGCAGAAGTAAGCATGGTCGACGAGGGAGAGTTGGAAATGGTGGATAACCCACTGTACGCATGTAGATAGCACTCTACTCTGCATCTTTATGAATGTCTCTGTGTGTTAATAATATATCTATGACCAGACGCATGGAAATGTAGTAATATCATGGTTATTGAATGGACAACTAAATCGGCACGAGTCATCCCGAAAGACCAACACCCACAACTCATACAGCCCACGAGTTCAGCATTGAAAAAAAAAATCCACGTGAGTCAACAGCCCACGAGTCTTTACACCCCTAATGTTCGACACTAGGCAAATAAGGGTCATGATTCTATCACACTATAAAAATAGGTAAAAATCCATCCCACGAGTTTGACATTACAACAACGGGCTTCATGTCAGCCTAGTGGGCCGTGCTTGCTTAGTGTCAAGCTCATGGGCTCATGACTCGAGGGCTGTAGGCCCGTTAACTCGTTGGTTGTATGACTCGTGGGTGTCGGTCTCGTGATGTGCTCCCAATTTGCAAGGGGGGAGACTCATGGGTTCATCTGTTAGGAGTTTTGATATTCTCAGGATGCCAGTAGAGACTTGCTTTAAAGTGTGCTACCTGTATTTGAAATTGATTGTTTTGTGCATGTTAACACTGCTCTTTTTTTCATAAAAGTGTTTCAAATTCACTTGAATCTCAGTTCCATGTGCCTTGATTATCGTGCAAACTTGCCTGAAATGAGTGCCAATAATTACGCATAATACTGTACTTGAATATCTTCATGACCTATAGAGGTGCTGGTCAGTATACCTGTGCTGCTTCTTGCCTATACAGTTGCCAGTTGAATCCATTTTACTTCGGTTTTCAGTGTATTTTGGAAGCTTTTTTTCCTGAATATTTGCAAATCCATACATCTTTGAAAAATGAAGACCTGATCAACCCGAGCGAAAAAAAAAAATAATTTTCAAGCATCCTGTTGTACCAATCTTGGACTTCCAAAATGGTGGCAATTATTTCTCAAGATTTGTAAAATCTTGGCTGCTAAGCGTCTTCAAACGCGCTGTTGCTGCAAAATTCCTTTTAAAAATTGTATTTGTCCCTGTGTTCTATCAAACAAAGGGGACAAAAACACTCTCGTCGCCCTGAGCACGATTTTCGTAGTTTAAGTCATCACTATTTTCACAGTGAGTACTACATATACACCAAGAGATCTGTACAACATTAGTTAATTGGCTACATGCGCAGTTCCTCTCGCACCCATATACAATGGACAGCCTCGAAGTCGAAGGTATATAGCCTATATAGATGCTGGCGAAATATCTGCTGTAGTTTGTAAACATGAGCTGTTCAACAGTGTCACCTTGTAACCGCCAGTTAGTAGTATCATCCCCATAGTTTAAGTCTGTTGCAGACACTCTCATGCATATCATCAAGATCTGCTCGTTTTCTGGAAAGGGATCTACATTCTTGTTGCTCCTGGTGTGGCTCAAAGATCTTGATGACCACTGCAGAGTGGACCATTCCTGTGTCACTTATGGGAGTGGTGTCACGGTATCAACTGCGGTACGTGGCTCGAGTAATGATAATGATAATAATCTAGAGACTGTTATAAAGCGCTCATTCTCCCTAAAAAGATACTCATGGCGCTGTACAACAGAGTACATATGTATCACATTACAATAGAGTATCGTTGAAGATGTAAGAACAATAAACAAGCAAACAATATACGTACATAATACATGCATACAGGTAAACAATTGTCAACTTGAATTGAAAGGTACCGTAGGTCTTGAGGTTTTATTTAAAAGCATCATTAGAAGATGCTTCCCGAAGAGATTTTGGAGGCGGCCACCAAAGAGTTGTAGCGAGGCCAGCATGGACTTTGGCTTCACCCATCATCCTGGAAAGGGTTGCCGATGTAAGTTTTGTGAAGCAATAGTAATATTATCAGCTATGCCAGATTTTTCGATGCTGAACTCTGACTGTCAGCCTGTGCTTTAGATTCTGAAAGTATGACAATGGCAGTGTGGTTTTACTGATTTGGGACCTATGAGATAATCTTTGCTTTAGTATTGCGCTGTGCAATGGTGATTCGTTTGGTTATCACCAGGAGCATCCATCAGCCTTTTGTGTGTTACACTTGCCATCAGCAGTAGGCCTACCGCAAGCAAATTATTGTACTGCTATGCAGTATGGCAAAGAACACGGAAGTGGGTTGTATCGGAAGAAGATGGCACGTCCAAATCGTCATACTGATTTGTGATCTCCAACATTGGATTGGCAAGTGCTGTTTTCACTGATAATGAGCGCAGGGCTGTAGGACAAAAAGTATGCAAAGTGTAGTCTTCAAGGCACCTCTGCACTGAATGCATTCGGCATGACACAAGTTGACCCTCACTTCTTCACCTTTCCTACTAAGGGTTTCTGATATGATGGTGATCTCGATTTTATTATCATCGAGAGCACCACAGAGCCCTATATATGTTTTTGACACGCAAGAAAATCAGTGTGTTGTTATAGTGGCTTCAGATGGATGTTCATCGGCAAGTTAGTTGGACCGCGATCACCTCATGGTTTAGTCAACAACTATGCCAGTATGAAAGATCAACAAGGGGTAACAAGCGCGTGGAGGAACGAAAACTCATTTAGCAGTTCAGTGAAGGCTGAACAGACAAAGTAATACTTTCATGATACCTGGTAACATTTTCTGCTTTCATTCAAACTGAATCATTAGTCATAACATGGGATTCGACCACTGCAAATGTAAAGAGGATGGGCGATCCTTGCTGAAAAGACCCACCGCAAATATCGGGGGATTGTGTTCCTTTGTATGCAGTCCGCTGACAAAATTTGGGACACTGGATGCTTGATTTGACAACACTTTTACTTAAATGACGTAATATCTGCGCAATAAGTATACCACATGCGGTGCAGAGTTTAACCTGCGCATTATCTGTATAACACTGTATAATGAAACTTTAGGCCTAGTGCCTATTTGAATGAAAATGCATGTGATTTAGCTAAATTTGTGGCTACATGTATTTTGCATATTGTATATACCATCAAATAAGCGGAGACACCTTCATGACGTCTCCTCAAGACCATATGTCTGGTTTCCGAAGAGTCGCGATATAATCAAACATGTTCTTCTTCTTTTTCGGAGACCATTTTCATGTTCCAGCCGGTCTTTGGGACGTCCTCGTGACGTCAACATCAGTGGCTACCAGGTCGCCTACACTGACCGTTATTGTCCACGACGTCTCCGGAACGTGTTGCACAGGGAGTGTTGGACAATGAAAGCTTGCAAAGCAGAGTCTCGGAGTGTTTTGACTTTTATGACATCTTGCCATTCACACCCTGAGAATTCTCGTTGTATATATGAATATTATGTATATATACCTGCTTATTTTTGTTCTTGTTTCCCAGCATTGCAGTGGGACATTTGGATTATCTGGACTTTGTAGTTGGAAAGATTTATAGTCAGACATCGCTTATGATGATTAAAACACTAACAATAGAGTAAACATGACATAAACATTTCATCATTTATACATAAAATAAGCTAACGTTAGGACCAATTGATTGTACATTGTATAACGGATTACAAAGGAAAATGTACTGCATGATTGTAATAAAATGTATCTTCGTTTTCTTGATTGATCTCCACTATATAGTTACACTTCAATTTCACATTTTTTAACGCTTGAATTTCATTTTGTTTAAAGTTCAGACACTCATATGCATATCAACATATCCTACGCTAACTAAATTAAACCATGCATCGTACAGTTAGGCCTACTTGTAATGCACTGTATAACAATCCTCGTCAATATCATTTCTGTCGGGTGCTAATTCTGCAACTTTTTTTTCAGAGATCTACAAAGACAAAGTGCCCCAGCACTACCAGTAGCAATGAAACTTGAATGTTAATGGAAGAAATCAATTGCATTATACTACATCGGAGTATTGGAATATATTACGTAAAGTTCAGACATTGTCTTGCATGTATATTATGTAAACATACATATCCTATATGCTACAGTTGAATATCCGATATCGTACAAAATGTATTTTACTCCAGTTATTTGTAATGAGCATGCACTATAACAGTCCTCGTCAATATCATTTTTGTCGGTTGCTTATAATCTTGCGATGGTACTTTTCTTTTTCGAAGATTCATAAAGACAACGTTAATTCATTTATGTAATATGTTAACTGAAAATAATTTTCACGAAAAATTGTGGAGATGACTAGTTTTCATAATCATGTTACAGATTGTAACCAAACCAACGATCGAGGATAACTCGATATAGTGAAACATTAATAGATTTGATTTTGTATCTGAAACATTAGGTGATTTTTTTTCAGGTTTATACTCCATGTCCATATCTGACCACTCTTACGGTGCGTTTACCAACTTTCCTTTTCTCGGTAGAAACAGGTTTTCCAAACAGCTTTCAAGGATTTTTTACGAGTTGAAAAATGCAAAGCTGTTTTGAGAGCCCTTGAAAGCCTTTTCGAAAGCCGCAAATTTGTGGCTTTCCAAACAGGTTTCCTAAACAGGTTTTCAGAAACCTGTTTGTAAAAGCCTTTTGAAGTTGATAAACGCAGAGCTGCTTTGAAACGGCTTTGTAGTATTGTACTGCAGTTTACGATCAATGCACGCCTTATGACCTCTTCTCCTCGGGTCGAATTGCACAATGCAGCTGTGCAGTGACAGGCCAGTTACCGTGTTCGCGAAGAGAGTTGATAAAAGCAACTATTTTGGATGCTGTTTCTGAAGGGCTTTGGAAAGAGCTTTGGAAAGGGCTTTTGGAAGCCGTTTAAACTGGGGAAAGTTGATTAACGCAGCCAAAGTCTCATGCCGCCACTCAGAAATATTTGAAGTATGTGCTAAACTGGAGCTGCCTCACACATAGGAAGACAATTGATTCATATGGCATTGCATCATCATCAAGGAAGATATGTCTTTATGATGGTAATTGCTTTTCGCTGTCCCTTCTTAGAAAACAAGCGGCACATTAATAGTACAGGACTTTGGAAAGGGCTTTGGAAAGGGCTTTGGAAAGAACTTTCGAAAGCCGTTTAAACAGGGGAAAGCTGATAAACGCAGCCTTTGATTTATGTGATTTTGAAAGAGTGTACGCCTAAATCAGTTCCAAAAATGTCATATGATTATTAGGTCATTCCGTCAATACAAAGAGGAAGATTTCTTTACTGATATAAAAAAAAAATAACAATGGCACTTTTTGGAGTCTGAAAAAGATATTGAAAGTTTATGGCGCGAGCTTAAAGATTTTTTTTTTTTTTTGGGGGGGGGTCTATTTGTAACAAACATGCACCTTATATAAGTGTAAGACAAAAAAGAAAAATCCGGCTCCTTGGATAAATGATGAGTATTTACTGATTGCACGTCAGCGTGATTAAATCAAATCAAAATTTGATGAGATCAGATCAGAAATATTATGGAATGAATATAGATAATTACGCAATATAGGTGGTTTCACTCATATATAACAGAAAGAAAACAGTGTGTTTCAATAGACGGCAAAATTCGTGACTTCCTGAAAATAAAGTCAGGTGTACCCCAGGGATCTACCGTAGGGCCTTTGTTGTTCACAATGTTCATGAATGGTCTTTGTCATGTCCAATTTTCTTCATCCACCAAACTATCATTGTATGCTGGTGACACGATTATGTCCAACAGGGGAAATTTACGAGAAATTTGAATCTTCGTTACAAAGCCAATTTAATCGCATTATAATGGATGTATGCTATCAATAGTGACATGTTATGTTGGTTAAACGAAGGTTATGCTGTTTGTGTCAAGAAATAAAGAAAAATACGTTGGTCTAGTCACGTGGATCAGATCATAAAAAATAGTATCTAAAACATAAATGCATGTCTCCTTAAAATTAAGCCCTAAGTTAATCAAGAAACATTAATGGATTTTTATCTTTCTCTAATGGTCCCTGGATTACTGCTGTATGGTCTGGGGCAACAATACTAAAACATATACGCAAAGACTGCAGAGATGTCAGAATGATTCTCCTCTTCTTGCTACGGTGGCAATCAGTCGAGCAAAGACTTAAATACAAGCAATGTATAATGGTTCACAAGATTCAAGTGACAGAGTGTGCTGCTTCGCTAAACCCACTCATTACCATTAGACCAGTATACTATACCAGATACGCAGTCAACAGCCCCCTCTTTTTGTGCCTAGTGCCTATATGAATGAAAATGCATGTGATTTAGCTAAATTTGTGGCTACATGTATTTTGCATATTGTATATACCATCAAACAAGCGGAGACACCTTCATGACGTCTCCTCAAGACCATATGTCTGGTTTCCGAAGAGTCGCGATATAATCAAACATGTTCTTCTTTTTTTTCGGAGACCATTTTCATGTTCCAGCCGGTCTTTGGGAAGTCCTCGTGACGTCAACATCAGTGGCTACCAGGTCGCCTACACTGACCGTTATTGTCCACGACGTCTCCGGAACGTGTTGCACAGGGAGTGTTGGACAATGAAAGCTTGCAAAGCAGAGTCTCGGAGTGTTTTGACTTTTATGACATCTTGCCATTCACACCCTGAGAATTCTCGTTGTATATATGAATATTATGTATATATACCTGCTTATTTTTGTTCTTGCTTCCTAGCATTGCAGTGGGACATTTGGATTATCTGGACTTTGTAGTTGGAAAGATTAGTCAGACATCGCTTATGATGATTAAAACACTAACAATAGAGTAAACATGACATAAACATTTCATCATTTATACATAAAATAAGCTAACGTTAGGACCAATTGATTGTACATTGTATAAAGGATTACAAAGGAAAATGTACTGCGTGATTGTAATAAAATGTATCTTCGTTTTCTTGATTGATCTCCACTAGTTACACTTCAATTTCACATTTTTTAACACTTGAATTTCATTTTGTTTAAAGTTCAGACACTCATATGCATATCAACATATCCTACGCTAACTAAATTAAACCATGCATCGTACAGTTAGGCCTACGTGTAATGCACTGTATAACAATCCTCGTCAATATCATTTCTGTCGGGTGCTAATTCTGCAACGTTTTTTTGTTTTTGTTTTGTTTTTGTTATTTTTTTTGCAGAGATCTACAAAGACAAAGTGCCCCAGCACTACCAGTAGCAATGAAACTTGAATGTTAATGGAAGAAATCAATTACATTATACTACATCGGAGTATTAGAATATATTACGTAAAGTTCAGACATTGTCTTGCATGTATATTATGTAAACATACATATCCTATGCTGCAGTTGAATATACGATATCGTACAAAATGTATTTTACTCCAGTTATTTGTAATGAGCATGCACTATAGCAGTCCTCGTCAATATCATTTTTGTCGGTTGCTTATAATCTTGCGATGGTACTTTTCTTTTTCGAAGATTCATAAAGACAACGTTAATTCATTTATGTATTATGTTAACTGAAAATAATTTTCACGTAAAATTGTGGAGATGACTAGTCTTCATAATCATGTTACAGATTGTAACCAAACCAACGATCGAGGATAACTCGATATAGTGAAACATTAATAGATTTGATTTTGTATCTGAAACATTAGGTGATCTTTTCTCAGGTTTATACTCCATGTCCATATCTGACCACTCTTAGGGTGCGTTTACCAACTTTCCTTTTCTCGGTAGAAGCAGGTTTTCCAAACAGCTTTCAAGGAATTTTTACGAGTTGAAAAATGCAAAGCTGTTTTGAGAGCCCTTGAAAGCCTTTTCGAAAGCCGCAAATTTGTGGCTTTCCAAACAGGTTTCCTAAACAGGTTTTCAGAAACCTGTTTTTAAAAGCCTTTTGAAGTTGATAAACGCAAAGCTGCTTTGAAACGGCTTTGTTTTACTGCAGTTTACGAACAATGCACGCCTTATGACCTCTTCTCCTCGGGTCGAATTGCACAATGCAGCTGTGCAGTGACAGGCCAGTTACCGTGTTCGCGAAGAGAGTTGATAAAAGCAACTATTTTGGATGCTGTTTCTGAAGGGCTTTGGAAAGAGCTTTGGAAAGGGCTTTTGGAAGCCGTTTAAACTGGGGAAAGTTGATTAACGCAGCCAAAGTCTCATGCCGTCACTCAGAAATATTTGAAGTATGTGCTAAACTGGAGCTGCCTCACACATAGGAAGACAATTGATTCATATGGCATTGCATCATCATCAAGGAAGATATGTCTTTATGATGGTAATTGCTTTTCGCCGTCCCTTCTTAGAAAACAAGCGGCACATGAATAGTACAGGACTTTGGAAAGGGCTTTGGAAAGGGCTTTGGAAAGAACTTTCGAAAGCCGTTTAAACAGGGGAAAGCTGATAAACGCAGCCTTTGATAAATGTGATTTTGAAAGAGTGTACGCCTAAATCAGTTACAAAAATGTCATATGATTATGAGGTCATTCCGTCAATATAAAGAGGAAGATTTCTTTACTAATATTAAAAAAAAAATTAACAATGACACTTTTTGGAGTCTGAAAAAGATATTGAAAATTTATGGCGCGAGTTTAAAGAATTTCTTTCTTTTTTTTTTTTGGGGGGGGTCTATTTGTAACAAACATGCACCTTATATAAGTGTAAGACAAAAAAAAATAAATCCGACTCCTTGGATAAATGATGAGTATTTATTGATTGCACGTCAGCGTGATTAAATCAAATCAAAATTTGATGAGATCAGATCAGAAATATTATGGAATGAATATAAATAATTACGCAATATAGGTGGTTTCAAACAGAAAGAAAACAGTGTGTTTCAATAGACGGCAAAATTAGTGACTTCCTGAAAATAAAGTCAGGTGTACCCCAGGGATCTACCGTAGGGCCTTTGTTGTTCACAATGTTCATGAATGGTCTTTGTCATGTCCAATTTTCTTCATCCACCAAACTATCATTGTATGCTGGTGACACGATTATGTCCAACAGGGGAAATTTACGAGAAATTTGAATCTTCGTTACAAAGCCAATTTAATCGCATTATAATGGATGTATGCTATCAATAGTGACATGTTATGTTGGTTAAACGAAGGTTATGCTGTTTGTGTCAAGAAATAAAGAAAAATACGTTGGTCTAGTCACGTGGATCAGATCATAAAAAATAGTATCTAAAACATAAATGCATGTCTCCTTAAAATTAAGCCCTAAGTTAATCAAGAAACATTAATGGATTTTTATCTTTCTCTAATGGTCCCTGGATTACTGCTGTATGGTCTGGGGCAACAATACTAAAACATATACGCAAAGACTGCAGAGATGTCAGAATGATTCTCCTCTTCTTGCTACGGTGGCAATCAGACGAGCAAAGACTTAAATACAAGCAATGTATAATGGTTCACAAGATTCAAGTGACAGAGTGTGCTGCTTCGCTAAACCCACTCATTACCATTAGACCAGTATACTATACCAGATACGCAGTCAACAGCCCCCTCTTTTTGTGCCAACACCACGGACAGAGTACATGCGAATATTCTTTCTTACCACGGAAGTGCAATATTCAACACTTTACCAGTATTCTTACAAGCTTGCCCCTCTTATGAAATATTTAAAGAGAATTATGCCGTCAGCTGACTTTTAGATTTTAAACAAATACTTATTTTGAAAGAATGGTTATTGTTCTAACAATTTTTGAAACTGTTTATATTGTTTTACATGAATTTTCTTTTTGGTTCCACAAACCCATTTTATAGTATTTTAAACTCTGTTTTTATTTTTTGGGTGTGCTATACAGTAATTACATAAAACACTGTTGTTGTTTTTTCAATAATTCACTTTGTTTATGCCGAATTCAGTGTGCATTTCATGTTAGTCTCCATGGTCTAAATAGATTTTAAGCGTGTATCGTTTTGTGTATACAGTATGTGTTACTAGTATACTTGTTTGTGATTTTATGTCAATGTACAATAGGTATAAACGTATATGGGGATAATACGCATTAACTTTGTTGCCTGTACTTTAGTGATGTAACTGCAGAAGCCTTGTAAAGCGCGGTACCGTGTTTAAATCGTAATCATAATGCTTGATCTAACTATTGTGATTTGATTATCAAGCATTACTTTGATTATCTTTGTAGTGCAAACTACGATTCTGCATGCCTACGCTGTTAGATCACGTTTATCATCGTTAGAAATCGTGTAATTGCCAATAGTTAATTTTGGCAAAATAAAAAGTGCACTAAAGCAATAACGTATAGAATGTATCGCCTTTTGTTCTCTCACAACGCATGATACTGACACACTTCACATTCATGTATATATATATATATATATATATATATATATGAAGAGTTTGTTTGCAAAAACCGATAAGTCCATATTTGTCAAATGGAGATATTTGCGATTAAAGGTCAAGAAAAATAAAGATAATAATAAGAAAATGTTTGCTTCTTTCGACCATAATTTCAAAAATACACCTTTATAATAGTAACCAATATGTCATTTAAAAGGTATAATTTTGTACTTTTTGACAGAGACCGTACTTCAAAATCTTCAAAAATGGACTTATCGGTTTTTGCAAACAAACTCTCCATATATATATATATATATATATATATATATACGTACGTACGTACAAAGAAGGAGTCTCGAATACCCCCATAATACGCCATCTGTGAGTTCCAATAAGAAAGTGGTGTGTTGTTTTTTTTGAAAATTTTGTGAATAAAAGCCTTCTTGTCTGAACTACAGTTGGCGTATTCGAGACTCATTCTAAAACGTATAATGATGATATTCTAAGTCCAACACGTGGAAAATTCCAAGATGTGTGTAGTTGTATTATTACATATTATGTATATTTATATTATATTATATAATTATTATGTCACCGATGAGAAAAGTATAGATGTCTATTCGGTATTGATATCACACTAATAATTACACCATAACGTTGAAAAGCAAGGGATAACAATCACACAGCTTAGTTAAAGGACGACTGCGTGGGAAAGAACGAGACTTGATATACACATGTACTAAACTAATCTTTCTTCAACTTACGTTTTATAAAACCATTTGATATACCGTTAAGATCGCAAAATCAGATAACTCTAATACTACTTTTTTTGTCCCCGCCGAACGAGTTCGAGCAGGGGACTATGAAACGGGCTCCGTACGTGTGTGTGTCCGTCCGTGCGTCCGTGTGTCCGTCCGTGTGTGCGTCCGTGTGTGATCAAAATGTTCAAAACGCTACTCCTTCGCCATTTCTGACCCGATTTTGATTCTGTTTGCTTTATATGATAGCACTACATGGGAGCTTTGAAACTTCTATACAGAATTTCAATTGTGACCTTTGACCTTGACCTTTGACCTATATTGTACATTTTGCTTCAAAATGCTACTCCTTCGCCATTTCTAACCCGATTTTGATTCCGTTTGCTTTATATGATGGCACTAGGTGAGGGCTTCAAAACTTCTACACAGAATTTTGACCTTTGACTTCTTTGACCTTTGACCTTGATTTTTGACCTATATTGTACATTTTGCTACAAAATGCTACTCCTTCGCTATTTGTAACCCGATTTAAATTCCGTTTGCTTTAAGTGATGGCACTAGGTGAGGGCTTCAAAACTTCTACACAGAATTTTGACCTTTGACTTCTTTGACCTTTAACCTTGATTTTTGACCTATATTGTACATTGCCTACAAAATGCTACTCCTTCGTCATTTCTAACCCGATTTTGATTCCGTTTGCTTTATGTGATGGCACTAGGTGAGGGCTTCAAAACTTCTACACAGAATTTTGACCTTTGACTTCTTTGACCTTTGACCTTGATTTTTGACCTATATTGTACATTTTGCTACAAAATGCTACTCCTTTGCCATTTGTAACCCGATTTCAATTCCGTTTGCTTTAAGTGATGGCACTAGGTGAGGGCTTCAAAACTTCTACACAGAATTTTGCCCTTTGACTTCTTTGACCTTTGACCTTGATTTTTTTACCTATATTGTACATTGGCTACAAAATGCTACTCCTTCGCCATTTCTAACCCGATTTCGATTCCGTTTGCTTTATGTGATGGCACTAGGTGAGGGCTTCAAAACTTCTACATAGAATTTTGACCTTTGACTTCTTTGACCTTTGACCTTCATCTTTTTACCTATATTGTACATTTTGCTACTAAATGCTACTTCCGGCGGGGACATATATTACGCACCGCGTAATTTCTACTTTTCCTTGTTTTAACAATGACACTAAAAGCAACCACCAACACTGTTTAAAGACACTGCACAGTACCGGTTGAGGTGAGGATTCAGGTTTATAACATTCCTAAGTGAGATAATGAGAAACCTCTTATGGAATATGAAAGATCATGTAATTGTAAGGATTCAACGTTTTTTTTTATTTGATGAAAATTGGTTTTCAAATGGCTGAGATATCAAAAAAAGTGATAATAATAAAAGGCAACAGGCCACGTCTTTTATTAGAAGCTCTTTGTTTCACCTTGTTTTTGGATATCTCGGCCATTTCAAAACCGATTTTCATCAAATAAACTTTTGATTCCCCCTAGAATTGCATGCTCTTTGACATTACATAGAGTGGTTTCTGAATATCTCGCAAAACGTTAAAAACTAAATTCTCACCTCAACCAGAACTGTACAGTCCCTTTAAGCAGAAGGCAGGTCTTGTATAACAGTAATATAACATCGTCTCGTCACAACATCCAAATAGGATTTACGATAATCGACAATATCATTTTATCGTTTATATGAAGTTCTAAGAACGTGTGTGAGCTTACTCATTAGCATAATTTTCTATAGGCATAATATGATTATTTGGGAGAGTATGATCATGCATCTGATATAAAGTGATAATTAATTCAATGTAAATCACCTTGCAAAATTATATTGTAGTTTACTTACCAATGATTACTGTAGCGGGGAGAACGCTGTGGTGTCACTGCTCACCTAAATTGATTTCAAATATCTTCTGAATCTTAATCGTATAGTATTCGTGTATTATGCATTACTAATGACAGCTATGAAACCTATACGCGCAAGGCACATGACAACATTCTAAACATGCAAAATTAAACTAGTTCAGCGGGGTACGAATATAGATTTAAAGAAATGAATAAATCCATTTCTTGCTGCAACGTTATTATATCTGATACTTTGTATACATACATATATATATATATATATATTCATATACCTCATAAGTGAGATTCATATCACTGATTGGTCAAAAGTATATCACAATGTCATGACTGGTAATGCATTTTTCGGAGCCAATACGTGCATTCTCTGATCTCAACGTGAATGTATTAGCAAAAGCTTGCAACCAAAAGGCGCTAAAATCATTAAAAATTATAGACTTAGCGCCTTTTCAATTTCGATTTCAATTTCGATTTATTTTCATATTTCTCGATGAAAAAATACATCAAATATAACAACATTAAATGAAGTACATGATAACAAGCTGGAGACATACATAGAATATTGCAAATATATAAAACGTAAAAGTGGTCGATCTACTTTGTATGAAGTTTTGAATCTGTGAATGAATGCTAAAGAAATATGAAGGAACCTGCTTAAAAGCGAGCTTGTTGAGCGCAGGTCCCAGTTCAAATCGAGTTAAAGATTAAGATAGGGAGCACGGGTACAACAATGACCGAAACATAGAGAAAAAAAGTACAATTATACAGTTATATAGCAAATTCTTCTCTAATGCAGATTTGGGGTCAGATAAGCCACATGCTGTAGGCGGATGAACCATTGTCGTTCTGGCAATAATAACAATATGACTCAATATAAAATATGATAACAATGATACGGTTAAAATGTATTAGAGATTTATACATTGCGTGTATAAGAACACATGCACCTGCAAATCCCCCCCCCCCCCAAAAAAAAAGACATTCAACAACCAGTTACAGTGCAGAAGGGATTAAAATACCAGCTGTTACCTCGCCCCAACTGTCTTAGAGAAGGAAGAAAATGCAATAAGTCATAAACACAGTGACAGAATTTGAGGGCACAAATAGCTGGTTTAACATATAACAACTCTGGAGTACAGTACAGCGGGATAGTCCTGTACAGCACAAAACAGATTACAGTGAGCTGAATTAATGTAATTATTCAATAAATACTGTCTTAATTTGCATTTAAAGGGTGATAGTGATAAACAGCCTGTGAGTTCAGAGGGGAGATCGTACCAGTATTTCGGTCCCGCATACATAATTGTTTTCATCGCGAAATTTGTTCGAGTGCGTGGAAGGTGATAAGCGTCCCGTTGGCGGGTGGGATAATTATGAACTGAGTAGTTTCTTTTGAACATGTGAAGAAAAACATCAGGAAGATCATGCGTGGAGTATTTATACATGAAAATACCTAGGTTGTAATCAAACAAGTCAGTCAATTTCAAATTTTATATTTTTTTCTTGTGAAAAAAAAAAGTCATTTGTATGAGGTAGATATCCAGCGTTATTGATAATTCTGATGGCGCGTTTTTGGAGGAGGAAAAGCGAATCAAGCAAAAATCTGGACGAATTACCCCATGCAAGAATTCCATAGTTGAGGTAAGGGGAAATCATTGTTGAGTATATAATTTGTAATATATGTATGGGGAAAAAATATTTCATCTTATTTAAAATTCCAATGTTTCTGGACAAAATTTTACTTAAATAGTTAATATGGGTTTTCCAGGATAGATCACTATCAATGTAAAGTCCTAGAAACTTTTGGTTGCAAGCTCTTCATTGATATATATATATATATATATATATATATATATATATATATATATATAAACGTGTATAGTTAATAATGTGGAATAAATATATACGATATTTGTGCATGCTATTTGGGACAATATATAGCAGTTCTATTTATGAGCTATAGAAATCTGCGTTCATGCATTTCATATAACCTAAAAACATATCGAGGTGATATCGTGATATATAATCATTGTTTGAACCTTAAAATTTGATGTAACAGTCATGTACATGTACCTTGGTTTCCCGTTTCAGCGGTATTCCACCTTGAATAATGTAAGGTTCATCAGTACATGTACATTTATAGATGATCTTGGCGCATCTATCTTTACAGATGTCGTTGTCAATGTATCTTGATAACCCGAAAATTCAATAAAGAAAATATCATTAAAGTTACAAAATTATGAAGACATCGCCACCAACACCCCCCCCCCCACACACACACACACACACACACACACACACACACACACACATCAGGCACATATGCCTCATGATGCATTGAGGAATTATAAGCATCACGGTCAGTGAAAGTCCCATGTACTTATGTTATTATTTTTCTACTTTGATACAAGCGGTTGTTCTTTGTTTTACTTTGTTTCGTTTGGTTATTTGTAGTTGCTTTGGGGGGTTATTTGTTCGTTTGCTTATTTGTTTGTTTGTTTGATTGATTGATTGTTTTATTGTTTTTTGTTTTTTTGCCTCTAAGCCGATGAAATCCGGAAGTGGTCAGAGAAACGGGAGGACAAAAAAAAAAGTGGCTTCAAAAATATTTTACTCCCACCCCCTCCCCCCCCCCCTTTACGGAATTCCTGGATCCGCCCCTGGAGAAAGAGAGAGAGAGAGAGAGAGAGAGAGAGAGAGTGGGGGAGTCACTAATCAGTGGTTGATTGTTCCTATTTCGACATTTTGAGGATTTGGAGGACGGTCAGTTCAGTAGGCATCCATCCTACTCTGAAAATAATGGCATACTAAATATCCTCCAGCAGTATATAGCATTATAAACAAAGACAAAGTCAGAGTGCGTGCAGAGCGGCACAGCTACTGGAAAACGCACTGCGTAAATACAGTCCAGCATAATAGAGCAGTGTGACCAACGAAAGAAATGAGACTATACAAGTGTAGTACTAAATTGCAATGTTGCGGTGCATGCCTAATCAGCTGACTTGCAAAACAATAATGTGATTGACCTCATTTTTTTTTTTTGGGGGGGGGGGTAGGCGGATACGAATAAATAATAATAAAAACATGCACACACACATACAGTATGTGTTGCGTAATCCCATTATGGTTCCCAATATTGCTTTGTGGTGCCCAACCGTGACAAATCGACTAGAAAAAAACCCAAAATAAAACAGAAAGTCCTCATATTTTTTTGTGGCACTCAATAGGTAAAACACACACACACATATACAAACACACAAAAGCAGGTCTTCACAACTTATTACAGTCAATTTTGTTGACAAATTAACTGACATACTAATATTTAAGAACCCCCCTCCCCCCCCCCAAAAAAAAAAAAGATACCACAGCAGGAAAAATGCCTACGCATTTCCTTTCTCTAGCAGCGCTAGCAATTATGCTAGATATACTAAAAAAATATACAAATTATGCCTAATGCTAGATGCTGAAATGTCTAAAAGTATGGCAGAAAGCATAATCTATGCCAACTCTGGCAACATAGTGTCCTCCAACCTTAGAAGGCTCTGGAGTCGTACGGTCCTAAAGGAATCGCAGTGTGACGAGCGCCCTCTAAAGTACAACGCGTGAAAAACTAGCACCGCCCACTCAGACCTATCCAGTGGGGAGGGATTTTAATCGGCAAAATTGTTGCTTTTTTGTGCAAAATTATGCAGTAGACATCATCAGACACTGGTACACGTTAACACCAAGCCAGCGATGTCCAATGTGACATTTTTTTATACAAAAGTGGAAAAAAAAAACCCCAGCAGCAGCCGCCCCCCCCCCCCCCAAAAAAAAAAAACATGTCTGACCAAGTAGGAAGGTGGGAAGAACTCCCTGGACCAAGTCAAAGAAATTGTAATTTCATGATTTCATCGTAGAGATTGTAGGCACACTAATACGGGTTTCTACGTATAATATGTTAGTCAATATTGTTCCTTTGCAGGCCTATACAAGGGGCCTGTAATGAAAAAATAAAATATTCAGAGCTCTTTCAACCCGTTTTCTCTTATTCCGCTAAAACATCGACAAAATCATGCCATTCTGTAATCGTTGCAAATTGATCGACAGACTTATGTAATTGTTTGTTCTTTACAACACTATCATCGCACTCTTAGCGGATAGGTACAGCATCACAGGATAAAGGGATCACGATACTCACAGCAGAGGCCAGAGAGGTATGCTTCCCATTATGTTTGTTGATATCCGATCAATACTTCACAAGCTGTCGGCTTGTTTGATGTTTATTTTTTTTTTTTATAGCGGGCGAAGTGCTATGATATGACGAGCGGCTCCTTTCAAAACGTGCAAAACCATTTTTTTTAAACACAAAATAATGTATCCATCATACAGTAAACTCTTTAAAATAGGCTTATTGAAATTAATTGAGAACATGGAGAAATCAGACAAACGATCAAAAGTACAGTTTTGTTCTAAAGCGGTAATCTCGCAGGATCCAATCAGAAACCAGTGGTTCACGCATTGGTCGACCACACTTTTACCTCGGAGTATAGTAAACCCAGACTCGTATTGGCTTTCTTGCCGCCGTGTATAGCTCTCCAGATGACACGTAGGCCTATCAAATTGATTCTTGGCTGTGAATTTATTTTTTTCATTTTTTGTGCATATAAAAATGTTATATAGATGGACGAAACAAAAGATCAAATAGGCACTTACTTCATTCAAACAAAAAAAAATCTCAAAGTCACAGAAACTACGGGTCACTAAAACAACATTTACGTGTTGTGTCAGCACCATGCTAAAAAAACGCTTCGACTCCACACTGCTAATCCACAAAATCCAACAGAAGAATTTTTATCCAAAAGAATTTTGAATCTACAAAAATATTTGCAGACGCATATATGCCTATATCCATTTTCTTTATCCTGTTATATGGGGAACCCTATATGGGTCATGGGAGAGTCATCATGTATAAACACATTCAGAAGAATGTGAAATGAAAATCCGCTTTTTCCCCCTAATTACTATCAGAAGCGGATTTTGGAAAAGGAACTGCTCAGGATTAATACACCTATACCAAGACACCGTTTGTAGACACCAAGAGTTACGAATGTAAAAGAGAAGATATCATCATCAGAGAATTTTTTATTGATATTGCACTTGATATATCCCAAGAATATTAAAAGAAAAAAAGAGAAAAATTATCACACATATATTTTAACCATTTTCTGATATTTTCAGCATCTTTATTCTCAATTATCTCAAATCCGGTTGATCCCATGTCTGCTTACGGCACGGGTGTTACTATAGAAGAATGCTATCAATAAAAGATTTTCGAGAAAGAGACATGTGCATGTATTAGGCCCTATAAAGGACAGAGAGAAAATGCATTATTGTCGGATAGGCTGCATCTACACAGTGAAGGCTAGAGAAACCAAGATTATGGTACATGTACCAGTATCCAGCTTGTAGGCCTACAAAGTTAATATTTTCATCACTTACTATATTCGTGGTATACCAGGTACTCGTTGCACATTTAGATGACTTTACATAATGGAAATTTCAAATACAAACAAGCAGATATACATGTACTCACTAGCTGTAGCAAATGAACAAACAAAGAAACAAACAGCTATTCTGGTAAGATCAAGAGGGGGTTGTTTTGTACCCCCTCTGCCTCCCCCTTTCCCTAGTATCCCCACCCCTAACTGCGACCAGCCCCAACGTGCAGTGCAGCGTGTTTAGCGGAGCGGTCTCCGGGGCTACCCCACCCCAACCCCTCTTCCAGCAGGTAGAAGATGAAGGCGAGTTTCCAACCTTGCGTAAGTTCTGTATTGATCGATCACCTGATAGAGATAGATCGCTCTTGCTCCTCTGAGTGGTGCGATCGTCGGTAGATCACCTGATTCTCAGGGCTGAGGAATTTATACAGAAAGAAAATTTGTAGAATGCGGCATTTTTGTGATAGGACGTATTCAGTTAAAGTCTCCACTGATTTTGAACCATCAAGATAAGAAACATTTGTCAGAAATCCGACGACATTCTGAAGGGGTTTGAGGCGCAACACTTGTAAGTGTCTTTTGATGCGGTTTCTCTCTTTCTCGGTCCACTACACGCAGGCGCAAGACCTGGGAGGGCAAAGTTCACAGTGATCGGTCTGTGTTATCGATACAAGCGCACATGCCGACAAGGCGTGTTCCTGTTTGTCTTCACCCTCTACCAGCGAAGCGGAAGACCCGCTAACAACCGTCCCGTCGCGTAGGCCAGGCGTAATACTCGGGTCCGTAAGCCTTGCTACCTACCTACCTCAATCTGCTGTGCACCTGTGTTAACACCACAACACTCCACCACCGGCTCCGTCTTGCACCGATTCCAAGAAGAGAAGAGGATATCCGCTGCTCGAGCTGTCGCCGCACCTCCTCCTTGCATCACCAGTGACCTCCTCGGACACGGTAAATTTAAGTTAGATTTAGACTCTATTAACAATGATAAATAGATTCCAGACGGCCAATATTCAAAACCTTTCCAGCTTTTTTAGGTAGGCCTGCGCTAGTGGCAGAATACCGTTCACTCGACCAGTATTTGTATTTTATGTAATTTTAACAAACGTTAGAGGTCACTGTTTTACGTAGACAGAAAGATCCGTCTGTCCGGAGGACTCTTTTATATTTTGCCATTAACGCTGTCCTCCGTATACGGAGGGGATCCGTGAAGCCAGACGCAGTCTCCGCGGAACATTCCCCGACGGACAGATACAGACCGATCTTTCGGTCAATGTTTTACGTTACTCGTTGGTATTCTCCTGTAAACATAATTCATTGTAGAGGATCTAACTCTAACGTTTATAGGCTGTATTCACCTGTCTTGTTGGGCCTCTGGAATGTAGACAAGGCCCTAACCGTTACATTACATTACATTTTCATTAGTCAGTGTCTACCCAGAGACTCTGGACAACTCTCCCGTTTTCGACGGGAGATCTCCCGCCGAAATCCCATTTTTGCAGAATCTCCCGTTCTCCCGCTGAAGATTTCATTTCTCCCGCCCTGGCTCTGTGTCTCCCGGTGGAAAGGATTTCTTACTCATTGCTATCGTATGTTGAAAAAAAAAATAGCCTTAGATAGCACCAGAGAAGATCTAGAACCTAGGAACTTCGCGGTTTGCACACATCAACTTGGAGTCTCCCGTTTGCTAGGGGTTTCGGGCGGGAGAATCTCCAGATCAGAAGGTGCTTGGGGTTGGAGTCTCTGTCTACCTGTGTTAGTGTAGAAGTTAGAGGCAAGACGTCTATAGACCGTCCAGATATTGTTATTAGGGCTATCGACTAAGTAGACTCTGTCGCGTGATGTAACGCCTAGGAAACGGTACATTCTCATTTTCACGTGATTTTAGAGTTCTGTCATTGTAAATTGGCCAAAATTTCTAACGCTGTTTCATGTACATCACAGAGGTGTAGATATTATAAATGATCATAATAGTCTAGTGGGATTTCGGGAAAATATGACTGTTAGAGGCATTTTTTAGTAAAAATTGGGAACGGGCCTATTTTGTATAATTCAAGTACGCTGAATCCAAAAATTCCGGTTCCCAAGCGGAATTTTGAGTCTAAGAGCATCTAATTTGCATAAACAAAATGGCCACCAATTCATTGCTTTTTAAGGTGTTTCGATGATCTAATTTTCATAAAATCTCCCTAGACATGCAGAAATGGTAATAATTTCAGAAATTAAGTTGCAAAGGCAATAGCTAGGTCATCAATTGTTCATAACTTTCACTTATATATGCAAATTAAAAAGTGAAATATGCAAATTAGAAGTTGCCGCTGATACAGCAATGCATTACCGCATATATGTGCACATGCATAGTATACCTACGTGTTCACTTTTGTTTTTAAACATTTTAACAAGTTATCGGGCAAACAAAAAGGACTTGGTGTCGCCAGAATCGAATCAAAATTAATCAATTCAAAAGAATTGAATTACACTTATGCATATATCTAGATGCAAATTGGCATACAAGAGGATACATAACTGGCAGGATTCTAGATTCTACAACGCATTGCCGCAATATATGGATCTGAATCATAAATCTGATGATAGTTATCATCGTATCAAGACCGGTTCACGATTCCTAGTGTGATAAAGAGATACAAGAACCAACTTTAAGTATCAAAATAAAACATGCATCTCATTTGCATAATAAATTTGGCAAATATTTTTCCATTTTCTCAACATATTTCCCCTAAAATAGAGTTTTGATATGAAAATGTATCTTGGCGTAGTGAAAAAATAGATATGCTATCCGTCAAACAAAGTATACATGGTGTCATCTGAGTTCGAGGAAAATAAAGTACTGGAATCAACCAGTTCAGAATAAAAAAATGAATTAACAATATTTGCAATAACGTATGCAAATTGGTATGCAAGAGGCTATACTACGACAGGCTTCGAGATTCTACAACACATTGCCGCGATATATGAATCTGAATCATTATAGTTATAATATCAAGACACAAGTTGATGATTCTTTTGTGATAAGGAGATACAAGAAAAAAAAAACAGCTATTAGAAATACCCTAATAATCTAATTTGCATATAAATTATACAAATAGTTGGCCATTTCTCTGGATATATTCCCTAAAACAAAGTCTTGCTATCAAAATGTACCTTGGCGTACTAGAATACAGCTAAGTTATCTGGCAAACAAGTTGCACATTATGATGTCGTCAGAGTCCGAAGTAAATCAAGTACTGAAATCAATCAATAAAGGAGAACTGAATGACTAAAAGGAAATTTGTTTGCAAATTGATATTCAAGAGGCCGTAGACCAGGCAGGTTTCGAGATTCTACAACGCACCGCCGCAATATATGAATATGTTTCATAACAGTTATTACATCCAGACCTGTTAATGATTCCTGGTGTGATTAAGCGATGCAAAAATTAACTGCAGCTATAACCAACTAAACAACACACATCTATTATCTCATTTGCATAATAAATTATGCAAATATTCACCTATTTTCTATGCATATTTACCACCAAAATAAGGTCTTGCCATCAAAGTTATCGGGCAATCACATCACTATACATTACTCTATGGATTAGTGCAAAGTTACTTTATCCTTCCCTGTACTTTGTCGTTTTCATTGGATAGATTGGTTTATAATTATTTTCAATCTTTTGAATTAAAAATCAAGTGGCAACTTTCATAAATCTCGTCATAATTTATGTCTATCTCTTTACCCGCTCTGCAGGCTCAAGCAAAAAAAAAAAAAAATGGAAGAAAAATCCTGATATCTCGGACAGTGTCGGAAGCAGAAACGAAAGATGAACTTTGTAATTCTAGTCATCAACACCTTTATATTTTGGCTGAAAAGAAACATAATCTGAGTCGAAAAATGGCAATCGAGCTAAATTGATCTACATTCATGCAAGGTTTGCATCATCACATTGTCGCTAAAATGAACACACTGCTATACATCGTAGGCCTGATTTGTGACATTTGCATCTAAATGTTCTGCATTATTTTCGCATGCACATGAAGTCATCTCAAGGCAACTTTGTAGGATTGGAGCTAGATATATCAGTTGTACAGGCTGTAGACCAGATCAAAACGTTCAAACCCATTGTCTACTGGTGAAGAAAGATCGGGTCTGGCATAATGAGTAGGATTTTCTTCTTTTTATATATATATATTTTAATACAGGAGTATTGTCGTTGAACTGCTTCCGCGAGAGTTCAATGTACTTTTGTCGGTAAAATGGCGGAACATATTTTGTGCCAAACGAGCTTGTGTGATGCATCTTTTGAATCGAATATAAGTTTATTCTTATAAAGACGACTGATAACAACCATGTTCTTTGAACCCTTTAGTTTTCTTCTCGTACAAGCAGCATCCTTGATGATTGTGAGTCATTGATCACTTGCTTTAATAAGAGTGCTATTGTCAGTATTAGTCTGGCAGAAAAAGCACAACTCCAGTACCTACGGAAGAAGGCCTCTTTAAGGTAGCTATCGGATCGATGTTATCTCTCAAGGGAACAAAAGTAACTTCATGTTCGCAAGGTGGTGGAAAACCCAGGTCCTCCATGAAAAGATCCATATCCTAATTCTTTGGGCAAAAATTCAAATGAAACGTGAATATTCAAAAACTATACTTGATAAAGCATAAATGAGAGGCAAAATGGCGACCATTTACGTCTGATATGAAGTGGAATCTTCTGTATGCATTAACATAGTTCCTAATGAGTATTCATTATTCTTTAGTTCTTACAATGCACTGGCCCTTAAAGCCAGAGGCCTGTTTGCTGAGAGTGTCATTTCTATGATCTGAATCACACTTGGTGAAATAAATCAGACAGACAAGGGAGCGTGGCGTCGTCCAGTTAGGAATAAACTGCAATGCATCATACTTGGTGGTTATCACTGGCGGCATGTTATCCACGTATATCGAAAACGAAAATAGAATGGAACAGGAAGGTGTAAACCCCTTATTTCGCAGATTGCATTGGCCGAGGCAATTTCAGAGTTCAAACTGTCTTGGAAGTTGACTAAGTTACATTCTTATAACAGATGTAGAAGGATCAAATATAGTTAGATGTGTGCCACGCATCTTTTTTTTTTTTCATTTCTTCTCCCTCACTGCTATTCTAACATCGAAGTTTATCATGATAACGCGCGGTCAGAGTGGTAAAATACCACAAAGTTTAAGATCGTCAAGTCTTCAAGATCTTTTGTTTTCCGGTCACACTGGCAAGAAATCGAGAAGTTTGGCGAGGACAGCATTATAAAATGAAATATCCCTAGCTGTAGTGGGAAGTTTCGCGGAAAGTTTGCAGTCACACGCACTGGAAAAACTTCAAGATCTTAAAGATTGCGATCTTAAACTTTTCGATGATTTGCCCATTTGGCCGCGCCTTTTGAGATCTTGGAGATTGCGGTCTTAAACTTCTTGATCTTTTGCCAGTGCTATTCTACAAGCTTAACTTTTCAATGGATCCTTCTCCAGTCTTTATATATATATATATATATATGTATATTTATATATATATATAATTTTATCTAACCTACTTACACCATAATTTTGTTTATTCATTGGGGCATCAGTAACGTTTGTTGTGACATCAAAGGTATTTTTCGTCGAATTTCTAGAAAAATAAAACGCTTCAAGAGAAAATAGAATAAAACCACCTATCCCATTTCAATCTATGAACGAATGTTTGCTATATTTAATCACACACACACACATATATGATTACCATGCTCTGATTGATTGGGAAACAGAATTTCAGTGCTAATGCTACAGATTTGCATATTGAAACAATACAATAATGGATGTTGCATATGAATAAAATGACATTGTTCGATGACAATCCCCCCCCCCCCCTTAAAAAGTTGAGTCATGATCCGCGTAGAGAGAGTTTTCATCAATTCATTTTGCGATTATCGATGTACTACATTTTTTTTTCATGGAATTAACAATTTTATGGCAAATTGCAGCTATTTTGTATGTATTATGCAAATTAGATGTTAACGTTCATTCGCTTGATAAAGGCCTTTTTTGTGTGTGTTTGTTTTTTTGTGTGTGTGATTGTTTTTTTTTTTTTGCCCTAGCGCACAAAATTATGGTTAAGAATCGGGTTCCTGACTTGAATTCTTAAAAAAGAAAATCCAAAAGGACCTTTTCAGAGGATTTGAAAAAATAAAATTTTACCAGGGTATATAGGCTATTGAATGAACTGCATGTACATACAACTAATGACGCCTACATATAATTTGCATACCTATTACAATATTTGCATTTATTTTGATACCACTGAGAAGGGATTCTGGTTTTCATCTAACCCTCAAAACCTTAAAGTCTATATATCTATTATTTTTAACTTCCCTCTCAAGAAAAAAAAAATATAAAAGATATTCCAGTGTTAACATATATCTATCTGCATAGTTCAGTACTAATTTGCATAATTATGAAAGAAATATACTATATACCACCTGAGAAACGTTTATACCTCATGTTGCTAATTCCATTCTATGTACATAGATTTCAAATCACCTTTTTCCAGCTCGTTTACAAAAAAAAAAAAAAAAAAAAAAAAAATCAAGAAAATGCGTGTCTGAAACTCATAATTTCTGAGGCTGGGCAGCCATTTTCTTTATGCAAATTAGATGGTCAAGATCGGTGAATTTTGCTTGGGAACCGGAGTTTTCCTAACCCTCAAAACCTTAAAGTCTACATATTTAGTGTTTAACTTGCCTTTCAAGAAACAATTTGTAACAATTACTCTTTCAGTGGTAATATATATTTATCTGCATATTTCAGTACTAATTTGCATAATTATGAATAGAATATACTATTTACCATCTGAGAAACGTTTATCCCTGTAGTTGCTAATTCCATTCTATGTACATAGATTTCAAATCACTTTTTTATCCAGCTCGTTTACAAGAAAAAAAAAGAAAATCAAGAAAATGCGTGTCTGAAACCCACAATTTTTGTGGCTGGGCAGCCATTTTGTTTATGCAAATTAGATGGTGAAGATCGGTGAATTTCGCTTGGGAACCAGAGTTTCCCTAACCCTCAAAATCTTAGAGTCTACTTATTAGTATTTAATTTGCCTCTCAAGAAAAATAAATCCAAATTACTCTTCCTGTGTTAATGTGTGTATATATATATATATATATCTGCATATTTCAGTCCTAATTTGCATAAATATAAATAAAATATAATATTTACCACCTTAGAAACGCTTATACCTTAAATTGGTAATTGTATTCTCTGTACAAACATTTCACATCACTTTATTCCAGCTGGTTTGTAAAGAATTTCTAGAAAATGCGTGTCTGACACTGATGGTTTCTGTGGCTTGGCAGCCATTTTGTTTATGCAAATTAGATGGTCAAGATCGGTGAATTTCGCTTGGGAACCGGATTTTTCGGATTCAGTGTACTCAAATTAGGTAAAAGAGACCGGTTCCCAACTTTTACTCAAAAATGCCTCTAACACCATTTTAGAAAGCCCTTTTTCAGAAATCCTTCTAGACTATAACGCATCCATGGATGGGATAGGGCTAGATCTACCTTTTTAGACTCTAGTGAACAAGACAGGAGGCCACCGCGCAAGAGGCAGATTTATCGGTCTAACGTTACAATTCGTATTAACATGATTAAGCAGCCTGCTAGCTACTATCACTGACTATTGTATGTAGTCTTAAAGGGACAGTTCTTGTTGAGGTGGGGATTCTGTGAGATAAATGAGAAACCTCTTATGAAATATGAAAGAGCATCTGCAGGCAGGTGGTGGTCAGGTGATGGTGATGGTGGGTTATATTGCAGGGGCAGATCCAGGAATTCTGTAAAGGGGGGGGGGGGGCATGACTAATATTTTCTGATGGAACTTCCGTGTTTCATTTCATTTTTTTTCTTTTTATTTCTTTTGTTTTTCATGAAAAATAAAAGGGGGGGGGCGTGCGCTGGTTGCACCCCCCTCTGGATCTGCCACTGCATTGTCATCAAGGAAAGCCACTTCTGTCTTCATTGTTTTCATCACTGCTTTGCTTTGCCACATGTAGTTCTGTAGTTGTAGGGAAATGTGATGTCAGTTTTAACTTTTAACCACAATACTAAAGCTAAAAAAAAAAAAAAAAAATGTATGTATACAGTATGTTACTACTACAAATGGAAGTGAAATTGACAAACTGGATCACTTCAAATCTCACTCAAGACTCACATTTTTCACCAGGCATTCAATTGCTCACTTTCTTGGAGGAATCTGCACCTTTGAATGTTTCTACAACAGATGAAATAGCACTATAAGATACAAATGCTGTGGATCATCATCATCATCAAGTGATAGCCAGAGATAATGATTTGTTCTTTGCAGTGAAAAGTAGGCACATAAAAAGTAAAACATTGACAACGCTGCTGTAGAATGTATTATGATGAGATGTGTAATAATGTGCATAGATATAATTTACTGTATACGCCGAATATTTCGCGAGGTTTGTATTTTCGCGAATTTTGTGAGTCAGCTGCTATTCGCGAAATTAAAAACACATGAAAATATTGACTCTCATGCCGATATATGTGACGTACGCGCATACATTTCTCTGTTCAGTACAGGGCTCCACGATCGCGAATTTAACCACTCGCGAAATTGTTGGGAAGTCACGATTCGTGAAAATTTGGACTCGCGAAATACAACACGTGTATACACGGCGTATACAGTAATAATGATTTCTTGTAACATTTGTCATTGTATGCTGTATAATGAAAGTAAAGTGGAACTGAGGATGATGAGAATATTGACAAAAGGCATTTGATCTTACTATTTAATATTTTTTTCCTTTTTATTTTCTTTTTTGTTGGTGTTTTCCCTACTGGAAGGCAGGTCAAGCACAGAAATGGGGAAAGGAGCCAATCAACAGGGCAACGGAGAGCTGCACAGTACCCCTCCTGCCTCCAAGAGATTTCTTGGTGAACTCACCTGGGAGGAAGTTAGAAAGCATGATGGGAAGGAGGTGAAAGACAAGTGGCTGGTCATTGACAATCAAGTGTATGATATCACACGGTGGAGCAGGAGGCATCCAGGGGGGTACAAGGTCATCACTCATTATGCAGGACAAGATGCAACAGTAAGTCCAGTCCAGTCCTTCCAATAGTCAAGTAACAATTGCAGCATGCATTTAACTTTGCTCAGTTATCTTCTTGGCTGTGTGTTTTGTGTTTGTGCAGCATGATTTAGTTGGTGGAGGGAGTAAAAGGTAGAGATATATGATTAAACCTTAAAATTGTCACTGCATTAGATCGATTTAGTAAAAATCCATCTTTGTTTTGATATTTTTGATATTACCAGTATTTTGTGTTCCTCAATGCTATTATAAGATGTAAGACGTCTTGAGGAATTTGACAATAAGTTGTTATGGAAAAGGAGAAAAGACCTCACAATGTTCACATCTTGGAGATCAGTTTAGATGTACTACTGTACTTAGTAATATATTGTAGAATTCAAATTCTTACAATGGTTCAAATTCTGTGCAATGTTTGATCCACTGCAGAGTGTGTTTGTATGTTTTCCCTGCCTAATGGTACATTTTTGGCCATCTGTCTGTCTGTTACATACAGGAAGCATTCACAGCCTTTCACAATGATGAGGCATTTGTGCGGAAGTATATGAAGGCAATCCACATCGGAAAACTGCGTGATGAAGAAGTGGAGGAAAAAGACATAGTTAAAGACATGGAAGAGCTGCGGAAAACAGCTGAAAAGATGGTAAGTATGCTTATAAACCAACTGTGTACATCAAAATTGCTTTCATATTAACCCTAACCAGGCCGGGCTTTTTTGGGTGTTCTGTGGCTGGGGAGGGGTTGATTCAAACCCCCCCCCCCAGATCTCAGCTGTTGATCGCGCAATCGCCATGAAATTTGGCACCTGCATTACCTGTGGCGTAATCTACCAAGCTATACAAAAAGAAATGGAAATTTTCATCATAATAATTAATTATGCTAATATATATGCATCATAAAATCAGACATTTTGCTCTAAATCAGAAATTAAAGCTCCTAGAATCCTAATTTCTGGTGAAATCTTTATGAATAAGAAGAGAAAACTTAATTTGCATAGACTGTATACACAAAATCACGTTTTTGAGCCATTTTCGGTCTGACAGGCTTGTATAAAACGTTATGCAGCATCGTAGCGGTATGCACGATTTTCACGAAAATGGTGTCAAAAGATGCGCGAGACTTGAAAGTCAGCGAATGGCGCGGTCAAAAAATTTCTCACGGCGGAGTAGTCGCGAAAAAATGTCATGGGGGGGTTGATTCAACCCCCCCCCCCCCCCCCCCCCGGCCTTTTTAGGGTTTAAGATACTGTTTGTATGTGCTTGATATTTTGCAATGTGGGTTTTATTTTTTTGCATGTATTTCTGAGAAATTTGTGACCTGATTGATTTTTATGAAATCAACAAATGGTGGAAAAGTGTAACTATAAATGTGTTCTTGTATCACCAGGATCCAGAAAGATGTCATCTCCTCTCCTAATGAGGAATAATTCTTTTCATCCCATCGTCTATCACTCTAATCTCAATTGTCAATTCACATGAAAAGTTGTCCTATAACTCCACAAGACCCAATTCACCAACTACAGTGGACTCCCGTTATAACGAAGTCCTCGGGACCGGCAGTTTTCTTTCGTTATATCGAAATTTCGTTATAACCGAACGAATAAACAATAGAAATACATTAACTGGATAACGTTATGGCCCGAATTTTCACTTCGTTATAACCGGAATTTCGTTATAACCGTGTTCGTTATAACGGGAGTGCACTGTATGAGTTCCTTCCTTATATCAAGTGAAAGCAGAACCTGTCTGGAAAATGTGCTTAAAAAAAAAAAACAAACAAACAAAACAAAACAAAACAAACAAAAAAAAACCTGCTCATATGTGTACTGTTTTCTTTTTATCTTCAAATTCATATTCAGCTTGCATATTAAATTATGTAAGTGTTGAAATTTGATGTCATGCAAGATCGATATTTGTGGAATGAAAAAGGGATCAAGTGTTGTAGCATTGAAACTGAAAAAAAAACCAAACAAATGAAGTCATTTGCACGCCATATCCCACAAATAATTTGTTAATAAATCTTTGTTAATGATGTGTTTACTATTTAGTCCATTCTGTCATACATAACAGAGGTTAAAGGGATGGTATGGTACACTGTACTGGAGGAGATGAGGATTGCGAGACATGAAGAAACCACTTATAAAATGTTACAGAGCATACCATTCTAAGAGTAATTCAAAGTTCTTTTGATGAAAATCGGTCTTGAAATGGATGAGATATCCAAAAACAAAGTGAAACAAAGCGATCCTAATAAAAGTTGGGTCCCACTTTTTATCAGTATCGCTTGTTTTGGCTATCTCACCCATTTTAAAACCAATTATTATCAAATAAATGCTAACATGTATATATATTCCTTTTGGAATTACATGCTCTTTCATATTTCATATTAGGTTTCTCACTGAAAAAGTTAGAAACCTGAAGCCAGGTGTCAACCAATACCATTTTTAGTCATCTCATGGACAATGAAATATCTAGGAAGGCTGTAGTTCTCAAAGCAACAAGTAGATCTGTATCAACTACATCTGTTAAATAAAAGTGCTAAAATAGCAGATGCTCATTGATGAATATGATGAACTGGAATGCAAAAATTTCTTCATGAAGTACATACTTTTTGTAGTTGTCTGATCGTACAGTGCTATCAAAATCTGTCAGTATGATTACAGGACAGTTTTCATGCTACACAAGTTTGACAAACAAGGGCGCGATTCATAGCATAGCAGATGTTGTAATCAAAAGTTCACTGACCCCTTCACAAGTTCGGACTGCCTGCTGTGACAGTATAAATCTGCTATACAAATACAATGGAAGTTCACCTTCAAGGGGATTGGTATGCTGAAATCACCAGATCACATGGCATGACCAACCATCAATACAAGTATCTGATCGTGCCATGAACTGCGTTGTACAAGTGTAGGCAGTTTGGACTTCCATTCCATTGTGAACTTCTTTCAACATTTAAAGCTAGCCACCATATCAGGGCTGCCAACTCTCACGCATTGAGCGTGAGACTCACTCATTTTGGTCCTTTCTCACTCTAAAACTTTATTTCATTTGCATGCATTTCTATTGATCTCACTCATTTTGACTCCTAAATTAGAACATTGGCCTATGGGAGTCTCACTCTCAACTAGTTTCCAGTGTTGGCAGCCCTGCCATATGGTAATTAATGAACATGAAAGAAAACAGTGATAAGATGTGGTACATCTGTACTTATGTTGTCTCTTTGATGTCAGTAATCAGGAAGGAGGTTAGCTGGTACCAGTATCTTCAGAGTATGACATGAAATATCAGTCTGAATGTCACACTGTCAAAAGTTCTGATTATGACCCCATTGTACAGTATAATACAGACATCATGAGTCAAAGTCCAGTGGATTAACCTTGATGCTGTGTCTTTCTGCACGTACACAAGTGCAACGTGTCCAAAATTTGTCTGTGTTTTGACGAATCAATGCAGGTGTTTAATTGGATTTTATTTGTTTTTTTGTTTGGTTTGTTCTTCAATGCACTTTCCAGAACATTTGAGGCACCTACATGTATGTACTGTGTATCCACTGGTACCCAAATACCCCCTCAAAATCATACTGTGAGCATACAACTTGTACAAGTTTGTGTGTTATAGGGAATTTATGTAAGTGTCTTTTCTATCAAAAATGTAAATCAAGAACTGGTGCACAATGCTTTTACTGTATACAATGTAAGTGTGTGTAACAAAATGATACATTGCAAGTCATTACTGTAATAGTCCCGCTGAATTTTCAGCCCACATGATCCAAGGGCTTTACAGGTCAGTGAATTCTGTGATCTGTTGATGGATTCATTTGCACTCATTCATCTGTAGTATGGTTCACAAGTTTACAGGGGAAAAAAAAAATATGCTTGTGAATTATGAAGATTATGAGTAACATAAAATTGTTCTGAACTCTCAGAATTTTCTGTGAACATTTGCATATTTATGCTGAAGTAGTATTTGTAAAAAGCAGTCACAGATTATTGAATTCATTTAAGATTTTGACATTTTTGCTAATTGTACACCAGCTTTGAAGTGTTTAGTAATGTGTAGTCACCCCCATCTGTTTGACAAGGTATTTAAACTTTGATCTTCCATACTTATTTCCCCCCCCCCCCCCCCCCCCCCCAAGGTACAGTTGTAAGCTTGACAGTCTGACTCTTATCCTGTTTGACAGGGATTTCAATCTAATTTGGGTTGATTGGCAATTCAGGTGGATTTTTTTTTCCAGTGAGTAAATGTGTATTACAACAGAGTTGGACAAGGATGCAAGAGTTTTTGTAATCACTATGACAGCATCAAATCAGAATCAACTGGCAAAAACTATGCAGAGAAATTACATTGTTCAAGGGTTTTGTTGGTGTGTTTCTATTGTTCTTCTAGTAAAGTACTAAAAGGTAAAATGAAAGCAAAGCAGTCTACTGATTGTATAATTTAATTCAAGCTGATCTGTCATAATATTACTTGGACCAAATACTAAAAAGACTGCCAATCTTTGTTTCATTGCATTTTGCATTATATGTTAACATTTCTGACACATCTCACTCTGAATTACAACGTAACCTTTCCAAAATGAAGGAATTGGGGAATAGTTATGTTTTGTTTTTTCTTTGTGATCTAGTTTGTCAATTAAATCATTTCAGAAATCAGAGGGATCTATGATGAATCTCTTTAGGCAGTGTAACTTCCCCACCCCTTAACTGAATACATTCATCATGACAAATACGAGGACATGCACAGAGCATTACCTTGTTTAATAGGAAGCATTCTTAATCGTAAAAAAATAGATTGAACTGTATTTATTTCATTAAATCTGCACAAGATCAGGGGAAATACATTGTTACTTTGCCAACTTATTTTTTTTTTTTACTTGTTTCCTTTTGAAGAATCTATTCCAAATCTAGCAACAAAGATGCTTGTTAGAAGAATTATGCAACTGGAAACACTTACGTCAAAGAAAAACATTGGGCTCAAAATAAAGAGAATTTTTTAGCTCTGTCATGGAAAGCCGAAGACCTTGTAGTGTGAGAGACATTTGGCCAGGTTGCATTGATTTTCCCTTGCTGCCCACCAGGGAACTGTATTCGAAAACTGCCAATAGCGCCGGCCTGCTATGTATAGAATTACCCGTCAGCAAACATACTGTGCATTGAAGCGTATAGCATTGGTTAATGTTCGACTCTTCGGCTGCTTGTGATACCAGACATGTATACAGATTGTATGTTACATTTGGTTTCTCCAGGGAGGTGGTTTCCACCTCCCTGGTTTCTCAAATGCATCCCACCCTCATCCGAGTCAGGCCAGCCTTCGATGACATAAATGGTATCCTGGGGTACAAAAAAAAAATCAGCCATTTTGTTGAATTATTTATTTTTTAAAAAGGTTGTTGTGTACCTTGGGTGCCAAAAAGAGGAAATTATTTTGGTGCTGGAGCTAGCGCGTGCTAGCCACTTTACTGCACTGCACTGAAGCACACGCTTGTGGTAGCACAGCGTGCCATGCACGCATAGTATAACATGCAGTGGTATGGGAATGACTATGCACACACACACAGTGCATGCATTTTTCTCTGGCTCAATGTCCTCGAATGGACGTGAGGTGGCGCTAAACAAAGCGGTAATCCGGGGTACTACGGTACCCCGGGGTAATGTGATGCATCATACTGTAAAAAGAGAAATTTTCGCGTGCATTTTAATTTCGCGAATTTCGCGAGCGCCAAAATTCGCGAAATTAAAGTGCACGCGAAATTTTTTGTCTACACCACATGCATTGAACGCCAGTGGCAATTCGCGAAAATTTCATGCCAAGAAAAGGGCTGTCAGCTCCAATTCGCGAAAATTTCATGCCGCGAATATATCATGTTTTACAGTGTACTTCATGGTATCCCCATGCTACATCGGTCTTGTTTTTATGTGTCTATAATTAAACACAAAGATTCAGCACTTACAAAACAACAGAAATGGGTTTTTTTGATGGGACGTGATGGGTTAAGAGAAAAGGATTGCTTGGAATGGGACCATACAATGTGATGAATACTGCAATACAATCAAGATATCACCATCTTGGGTACTATAGCCTGTGTGCACGCTGAATGTCAGTCTCAATGTCACATACAGGGTACACACTCATTGTCCCTAAGGAAAGAAGGCAAACATGGAATGCCTGTGCAGTACATGTGCAGAAAATAGTCTATTTTTCCAGACACTGAATGTCATTGTGTTTCAGCAGAATTGAACAAAGTCAGGTACAGATTTCATTGCGTTGAGATAAAGTATAAGTCTTAAGTTTTGATTTATTACAAGAAGGTTGGCATTTTCATCTGAAAAATGTAAAGTGGTTATGAGATCTACAATAGTTACATGCACATACATGTACACTGTGCACCTAGTGCTATAGTAGATCAGAATATTGTTGAAAGGATGTACAATTTGTAGAAAAACTCCAGTATCAGTGCACAACGGGTACACAGTAAAGATGGTCATAACATGACAGAGTTAAGCGCACTGGTCCATGATCATCTGTATTGATTACAAGTACCAATTTCTGTAGAAATTACAAGTACTTTCAGTGTGATGTATGATTGCATAATAATCAGTGCCACTGTGTTGCACCATTCTTACTTCCTACTATGTGTGTGCATGTCATACCTTTGATATCTTCTCAAAGATAGTGCGTGAAATGCCTTCCTGTGCAATCTCAAGTATGTTATAAGCCCTATATGATGCATCACGCGTTACCCTGGATACCGTAGTACCCCGGGGTACCACGTTGTGTAGCGCCACCTTGTGTCCACTCGAGAACAGGCGCAGAGAAATGCATGCACTGTGTTTGCGTGTACATATTCATTCCCATTCCACTGCATGTTATGCATGCATGGTACACTGTACTAACAATAGCATGTGCTTCAGTGCAGTGCAGTGCAGTGCAGTGGTTAGCGCACGTTAGCTCCAGCACCAAAGTAATTTTTAAGGCAACCTAGGGTTCAACCTTAAAAAAAAAAAATAATTCAACAAAATGGATGATTTTTATTTGGTACCCGGGGATACCATTTTATGTCATCATATAATGGCAAAGCACTCTTCCTTCCCCTACCATATGACATTGTAATCAATCTTTAACTGCATTACAGTTGAAGTATAGTGAATTCATCACCTGTATGTTGTATATCACATTCTAATCATTATACCTTGGTATTACAGTGTACATACATGGAACTTTGTTGCCTTTGTTCTATTTTATGAAAAGTGGCCACCAGAGAAAAAAATGTCAATTATGTCAAGCCCTACTGTGTATGTGCATTTCTGAGCCCACTGACGTGCCTTTGCTTGTAGTATCCATATCATTAAAGATTTGTCACATCTTTGTATTCTTGTGTTTCTCCTGCATCCCAGGGTCTGTTCAATGCCAGCTTCTTCTTCTTCTTCCTTCAAGTGTTCCACATTCTAGCCCTGGAGGCAGCGGCCTATGTCATCATGAGGACGTATGGGTTTTCCTGGTGGACATTCATTGTGTGCACATCCCTGATTGCCACTCTACAGGTGCTTTGATACATCAGTGGGCCCCGTTTTATCAAAAGATAAAATCGATTTTAAATTTCCTTACTACACAGGCTGCCATAGACTTACAGTTGAAATCAACTATATAATCAATTTTAACTCTTCATAAAACAGGGCCCAGGCATGCTTTGTACTTCCAAGTTTAATCAGCAGTCTATTGGCAGTGCCCAAAATTGTTTCATTGTAGTGCTGGGTTATCCCAGAGAGAAATGTACATTATGTTTTGCCTCATGTTGTTTTCCAATATTTTTTCCCATCACAAATTGTTGAGAGAAATATGGATCAAATGTGGAGAGTTTCCAGAACCCTTTTGTGTCGCTCTCCAAATGCGAGTTTATGTTTTACCTCTTTTTCAAATGAGGAGTACTCATGCAACAACAAGAACATCCAAGCTGTGCACACTCAGAAAAGTTCCCCAGGGAAAGAGGCAAAAGTTTATCAGCCTACACAAAGTTTCCATGCTAATTAGAGAGTCCCTTTCATAAATACAGTTGAGTTGTTCATAAAAGGTGTAATTTGTATCACATTGCAACACAAACCTTGGCAAATCAACCTGCAGTTGTAAATTGTATTGCACAGCAACATTGCCAAGTAAACGGAGATCCCCTCTTCTTGATGTAAGTCAGGAAAACAGATGTAACATTTTCAATGCCAGCTTCTCATGTAATCTGAGACTTACCCTCTGTGGTATCTAAGTTGAACTGTGTGTCATTTCCTGCCTGCAGGCCCAGTGTGGTTGGGTGCAACATGACTTTGGCCATCTGTCTTGCTTTAAATCTACCTTTTGGAATCACTTCTTCCACTATTTCCTCATGAGTTCCATCAAGGTAAGGCTCAAAAGTTTCAAAATTGTGTTCATCTATTTTTACCTCAGATTTTTTTTTCTGTCTGCACAAAATACCATGAGGTAGTAAAGTTTGCTTTCATTTTGTCACAATTTGATATTAAATCAAATCATATATTAACCTTCTTCAATGTTTTGTTTTTTCCTCTTTCCAAACTTTGTGATATCTGTCTGTTTCTCTTTTTGTTATTACCCCCTTATTCTTTTATAATTTTATTGTTTTTTCTGTATTTGAAGCTTTTTTGTTATATACCTTGAATCTGTAAACATTCAGATTTCATAGATATTGGGTGATGGTTTGTTTCCTTTTTTTTTCTTTTGTTTCATTTTTGTGGAGCTTTCATTCTTCTTTCTTCTACTCCTCCTCCCTCTGCCCTTCCTCATCCTGTCTATCGTGTTCATTCTATCTTTTTATTTTTTCTATTTTTGTGTCTTCCTGGGACTTTTTGCAAAGATTATCTCTAGTCATGTGGAAAGATATTATGAAAGCACAACATAATGTATATAAAGCTGAAAAGTACTATATTGCAGTGTTATTAACTTCAATTCAAAAGGGCATGCCAATTTGTGTATTATTCACTTGTGGGTTATATGTAATTATACCCCCGCCAAACGAAGTTTGAAGGGGGTATATAGGAATCAGCGGACGGTCGGGCGGTCGGGCGGTCGGTCCGTTGCAAATCTTGCGTCGCGAACTACTTCCTCAGTTTTCAACCGATTCCCATAAAACTTGGCACAGATGTGTGCCTTGGGTTGTAGATGTGCAAGACATATTTTTTGACAGTACCCAAAAGTACGTTGCCATGGTAATGGCATATTATGGGCAAAAATGGGTACAAATCTTGCGTCGTGAACTCCTCCCACAGTTTTTGATCAATTTTAATGAAATTAGGTACAGATGTTCATCTGAATATGTTAATGTGCAAGACACATATTTCCGCAGTGGCAAAAAGTGCGTTGCCATGGTAACGGCATGTTATTGGTAAAATATAGGGCAAAATGCTTTATGGCAAAACTGCTTCATCAGTGTTCTTCCAATTCTCATGGAATTCATATTGAATGTTTGTCTTAGGATATAGGTCAGCATGACACATTTCTTGACAGTGACAAAAAGTATGTTGCCATGGTAACAGCTCACATATTATGAGCCAAAATGATGGAAAATTTTGTGTTGCAAACTACTTCCTCAGTTTTTGCCCAATTTCCATGAAACTTGGTACAGATGTGTGCCTTTGGTTGTAGATGTGCAAGACGCATTTTTCGACAGTACCCGAAAGTACGTTGCCATGGTAACGGCATATTAATGGCAGAAGATCAAGGAAAGATCTTGCGGATTTAACTACTTCCTCAGTTTTTTGACCAAAGCTTATGAAATGTTGTTTGGCGGGGGTATAACCAGTCGCTGTAGCGACATTTCTAGTTCATTTTCTTCTGTACAACATCAATTATGTTTTAAAAGTATGAGACAATGAGACATTCCTTATGTATTTAGACCATTTTAAAAAGTGTGTTTTCTTTTATAAATACTGTTGTTGAAAACACATGACTCCTTTATTGTGTAGTGATCTTTTAATGCAGTGTTAGAGAAGAAAACTGTATGCCACCACTTTGCTATAGGTACTATACCCTGAACATACCCAGTGCAAGGCCAGGGTACAGCAGTAATCTTGAGCTCTGAAACCAAAATTGCCTGATATTGTGGTTATCACCATTGACAAAAATGAGTAATTGCATCAGTATGCTTTATCACACTTATTGCCTGACAGCAAGAGTGTTTTGAGTACTGGTTTGGTATTGAAACCAATTTTACTCAAATGTACTTGATATATCTGTATGTTGTATCATACTTCTCATGCAACTTGCTGATGTGTGTGCAGAGTGCTATCAAGTTATTATTTGTATCATTTTCTCCTCTACAAACTACTTGTATGACATATGATATCCTGCATAGAAGATAGTGTATAATGCGCACATACAAATGGCATATAGTGCCCTTAACAATCTAGCCATTGTTAATGTGTCATTAAACATCATCACGTAGGTAATTAGCTTTGTCTGTGTGAAACCTTGTAAGAGATGTAGGTTGTTACAGATGGTGAATACATTAAAGCTTGTTTTGATTCATATTCAATCTATTAAATTGATAGCCAGACATGAATGGATTGATGAGAATTGCATCCGATGAGTTAATCTAATATGGCATAATCACATGATATGCAGCTGAAGAGGTTTCAAACCATTTCCAAAGCATTGAAATGTGTGCATCCCATTCCATTGATTCAAGCAGTACAATTTGTATTCCTGTGAAGACAGCAGTACCCATTTAACATACTAGAATATGTGAAAATGAACCAATATTGTAGGTAACATTTGAGTGAGGAATCCAGTGCAAGAATTTCATGTGAGGAATTTACAAGATACATGGCTGTACACAAGATTAAGACAAAGTTCTCTATTAAACATATGGCTGAAAATATATACAGTAGAAACTAGAAAAAAAAAAGAAAAAAAAAAAGAAAATCAACAAAAATTACTCTTTCTTGGCAATCAGCTCATAAGATTTCAGAGATTTTTTGTCTCTTTTGTAATCGAATGAATACCGGTAAGCTGATTCATTATTTTCTTCCATTATACCGGTATATTTTTTCTTCACTCTGCAGGGCGCATCAGCTAAGTGGTGGACACACATGCACTACCAACACCATGCGAAGCCTAATGTGGTAAGACCTCTCGAAGCTTATCTCTTACATGTATGCCACATATTATCATTTTACATCACAGATGAACCACTGGTATGAAAGGGAGTGGTATTTGCGTAGAATGGTCACTGTTTGTTAACATTCTCCTTGACACTTTTCTGTCAAATTTTCCGTGCTGAAAGAGAGGCTGCTAATGACTTCCATCAAGTAATGACATGGAATAGATGAATATGGTGATATGTAGATGTGACAATAATGGGCATTGCTGTAAATGAAAATGATAATGATAATGAATAATGAATAATACTTATCATCATACAAAATTGTAGTGCTTAATACTGATGTTTCTAAGTGCAGAAATGCATTTGAACATCTTGTAGTTTTTCTCTTTTTTGTTGTTGTATAAATTGCTAGCCTTTGCAGTCCCAGTTGGAGTTGGTGATCCTAATAAATATTGTGTGTCCAAGTGATGTCTCTGACAAGCTGAATTTGCTATACTGAATGCACATTTTCCATACACACCCACCCGAGTAGACTTGTGATTAGCCTTGAATGAGTTTATAAATGAGCAGAAATTTCCTCCATGATTCTAATAATGTGAAATGCTGTTAAAACTCTTGAATAGAACAAAGAAAACAAAAGATGAAAAAAAAAAATAGGTTGATGCAGTGAAGTAAAAGAGACAAAAGGAAGTCTGTATGTCATTGTGATGTAATGTGATATCCTAGTTCAGAGAGGAGCAGGTGATACAGTTTGTGTAACCTTACAGTCCACTGCAGAGTTTGCAAGTCTATGCATCCAGAAAATTATTCCTGATGTAACAGTGAGTTGTAATGTTTGCATAATGATAAGCAGTGATTAGTGTGGATATAATCAGGACTTGGTTTGTTTAACATGGGGGTGAAGATTGGACATACAGAAAATGTACAGTGTAGTTGTCTGACAGTCATTTGGATGCAAACTAGATTGAAGGACCTGCAAACCTAAGGATGAATCCACGTGCAGAAACCCTTGTTTGTGAGTTATGAAAGATAATGTTACGACACACACATGCATGTCAACTCACAAAAATGTACCTGGACTACATCACATAATTTTGTTAGCTGAAATTCAGGAAGTGATAACGAAAACAAATAGCACATAAGAATATAGCAAAGAATTGGGGGAGGGTATTCAGATTGTTGCTATCAATTACAGTTTTGGTGGCTTTTGGTCGTACTGTATAAGCTGTTATTTTCGCGAGGGTTTAATTTTCGCAAATTTCGCGAATCTCAGTTGGATCGCAAATTTAACAACACGCAAATATGTCTCCATGCGCTAGGTTAATAGCGCATTTACCATTTACGTTAGCGTCAGCGTCGGTTCGAGAAAAATTCTATGACCTCATTTGCGAAAATAACAGCGTATACAGTACATGTACCTGCACTAATGGCTTTGAAAGTAAAACATTGTTTCCATGTGACTGCAGAAACTGTCAATTTTTGCTCTAAAATACTGTAAAACGAATGTTCGTGTGCACTTTAATTTTGCTAATTTCGCGAGAGCCAAGATTTGTAAAATTGAAATGTACGCAAAAGTTCTTGTCTACACTATATGCATTGAATGTTAGAGGCAATTAGTGAAAATTTCATGCCATGAAAGAGGCCGTCGGCTCCAATTTGCGAAAAATTCATGCCGCGAAAAATTATGTTAAACAGAAGAGATATTGTATTAAAGCATAAGAAATGTGTGAAGTAATGCTGTGATAACACAATTTCACTTCGGTAATGACAAAAATTTGAAATATTACCCCAGAAGGTACCCCAGGAGCCAGTATTGGAGCATACCCTGTTTGGATCTCTATGTGATATTGTATAATTGTTTGTTTGTTTTGAATAATCTTATATAGTTTCATACAATCAGTCTACGGCAGTCCTTCCTGTGAGAGAGAATGGCATGCAGCATGCAGCTTCCAAGCTCAATTCAATACCACAGTTAGGACACGATTCAATCATTACATACCCAGACAATTAACATTCCATGTACTCACTACTGAATGGATATGGTGCATTGAATGATAAAAGTTGTGTGCTACGATTGAAATTATTTTACACTTTTCATCTTAAAGTACTCCAAAGCAACTCGTTATCCCCTGTCATATTGTATCAGCCTGACAAGCTTCTTGGCAGACCCTTTTGATGTAATCGCAAGCAAATTGCGAATGGCTAAATATGAATTTTGAACCTTTCTGAGCACTACATGTACTCAGTATATGTGACCCGCTACAACAAAAGGATCCTACAGTCGTTGATGGGTGAGCCGAAAATATCGTTTTGAAGTCAGATTACCAAAATCTGTCAAAACGTTCGGATTTCTGTTTTTAACATAATCTTGTAGTCTAATGTATCTTCTATCATCTGCCGAAATTTTGAAGCTAAATGATCAAAGGAAAGGCCTGAAAATAGCATTTTTCTGGGCCATGCTTGGCTCGCCCGTCAGCGACTTTAGGATCCTTTTGTTGTAGCGGGTCACATATGTTTTAACTTTGATATTTCTGAGATTAAGAGATGGCAAGAAGGTGTGAGAGCAATTGCTATAAGAGCTATGAGATGATTTCAGCCACCCCTGTGTTATCATGGACATACCCAGATAAAAACTGGTGTGATGATGGTGATGATTTTAGCTTTCATGCTGGGATACGTGGACCCTCTACATTTTTGTGTCATACATATCATCTGATATTTTCGCAACTTGAGATTTTCATGAGTTGGAGCCGTCAGCCTTTTTCGCAGCATGAAATTCTTGCGATATGTTGGTGGCATTCATTGCAAATAGTGTAGATGAGAACTTTCGCATGCATTTTAATTTCGTGAATCCTGGCTCATCGAAATTCACAAAATCAAAATGCATGTGAACTTTCCTTGATTCACAGTTGACCCGTTGAGGACGGTTTGATTTTGCTACAACACACCTTTCCCATATAGACACCTGCCCGAGTATACTCGGGACTCATCCTCATGGGTTAACGGCTATCTGGAAGAGATTGGGAAGCAGGATTCTGTATACTTGTATTACTCATGCAACACAGCAATTTTCATCGTAGGAGATTTATTTATGTTGTCATCCGTTTTGTTTAATCTTTATACCTTATATAGATCAACAAGGATCCAGATGTTCGCCTCGAAAAGCTCTTTGTCGTGGGAGAGAAAATGCCCATCACTGTGGCTGAAAGTGGAGAATCAAACATGCCCTTCAATCATCAACACAAGTATTTCTTTATCAGTACGTACCATCCATTACAGATCAGCTTTGAATACAGAGACCCAGGCAGATGAATCTATTTTATTCACTGCAAAATCATTTCACCCTAAGCAACTTGGCTATCCATACATTAAAGGGATAGTACAGTTTTGGTGGAGATGAGAATTGGGTTTTTAACTTTTTGCGAGATACCAAGAAAACACTTATGATATAGTACAGAACATACCATTTTAAGAGGAATTCAAAGTTTATTTGACGAAGATCGGGTTTGGAATGACTGAAACATAAAAAAACAAAGTAAAACAAAGCGATCGTAATAAAGTGTGGGTCCTACACTTTATTAGAATCGCTCATTTTGATATCTCAGCCATTTCAAAACCAATTTTCATCAAATAAACATTGAATTCCTCATAGAATTACATGCTCTTTCACATTTTATAAGAGGTTTCTCATTATCTCACCAAAAAATGTTAGAAACCTGAAATTAGGTCTCAACCATAACTGTACAATCCCTTTAAGTACAGTCCCCTGTAATATTGATGTGCTCTCTTTTTGTATTGGAAGATTTTATGTACGTACATGTTGAGCCTGAAATAAGGCATCCTGCTATGTGAAATGAGAAATTAGGTTTTGAAGGAATGGTGTATAGTTTTGGTTGAGATGGGGCTTCAGGTTCCCAGCTTTTTGTAAGATAATGAGAAACCTTTTATGAAACCTCTTGAAATATGAAAGAGCCTACAATCTTGTGAAGAGGAATTCTGAATTTATTTGATGAAAACTAGATTTGAAATAGCTGAGAAATCTGAAAAACAGAGAGGTCCTAATGGGACCCTCCTTTATTTGGACCTCTTTGTTTACTTTGTTTTTGGAATTTTCAGCCATTTCAGAACTAATTTTCCATCAAATAAATTATGAGTTTCTCTTTGAATTATGTGCTCTTCAATATTTCATAAGTGGTTTCTGATTATCTCGCAAAAAGTTAAAATCAGAATCCATTATCCCAGTCAAAACTGTACCATCTTTTTATGGTGTCCAAACATAGCTTCCTACATGCAGTTCTTGTACTTTCTTACCTGTGCTTTTGTGCATAGAGTCCAGTTGTAAGTTTGGTGCGTGCATGTTTTGTTGTGCTTTCTCTTTCGCAAAACAGTGAACCACGAAGTATGAATACACAGGCACTGTATCTGTACAATGTATTTCTGCATGGGGGGGGGGGGGGGGGGGAGGGCGGGAAAGTGCTTTCGGTTCTTTAATTGTGTGTATGTGTGTGTGGTTATGAATCTTACAATGTACATTGTGTAGTGCCACCTGCAATGTTATTTTTACAGGAACGCAAACCTTACCTGTACATAGGTACGTGTACATAAACTATAGTTCGACTTTTTTTTTTACCACTTGGTACCTTAATTACTTATTGTCAGTTGGTGTACAAAGTTCAAGTGAGTAGGAAGATGCTGAATGTGACCTGCATACATACACCTTTCAGTGTCATATCTGTCATAATCTGTTAACTGTAGTTAGTGTTGATCACAAACTTGATGACTTTGCACTTGGCATGACTATATTTAGTGTGTCCTGGTTAGATTAAAGTATGCAATCAATGATGCAGCTTGATTGGAAGATGAGTGGATATTGCACTGTGTGGGCAAATCAATTATTTACAAGATATGATGCTACAAAAACGGGAGAAAAAAAGTGCATAGGATACGCTTTGAAAGCTGTTTCCATTTCCCAGGCAACAGGTCAACCTTCTTGTCCCAATGAAATCTGCAAGTGCTATGAAACCCCATTTTCATGCCGACATTCGTACTATACTCGATTTTTACATTGATATTACGATCAGCAGACTTCATTTACCCTTTAGTTGATGAAGCTGTCCATACACTGTATGTCTGATGTCCAGAACACATACTGTATGATTATAAAGAAGTTTTGAAACCCTGCTCCCAGAAATGTTATCGTTTCAAAGAAAGCTCTTTCAAATGTAACTTTTCTCTATTCTCAGACTGTATTTTAAAAGAAAAAAAAAAAAAGAAGAAGAAAATGGGAAGGGATCTTTGAATGGATGATCAATTGATTCATTCTACTTTTTGGTTGACAAGAAAGTAACTACCTGGGGGGCATTTCATGAAGCATTTTGTCTTACAAAGTTGTCTTACAAAGTTGCTCTCAGCCAATCAGATGCAAGGATTTTTGTAGCTTGTAACAGTTTGTCAGCAAAATATTTGACCAAAACACTTCATGAAATGCCCTCCTGGTATTTCACTACGCATTCAAAAGGCTATGCTTATGCTGCTTTTTATACCATGACCAATCAATCTTGCAGTGATGCCCCACCTACTTGTGTTGGTATGGGTGAATTGGTTGGACACACATGAAACTGTATAAGTAGCATATCAGTTGAGTTAGCAGAGACCAGATACAACTGTATTTATGACTTATGTGACATGATTGTCAAGATAGATTTATGTTTCTGTTTTTTTTTCCTTTCAGTTGGACCTCCCCTCCTATTTCCTGTCTACTTCCAGTTTATGATCTACCGCCACATGATTAAGCGAAGGGAGTGGGTCGTAAGTGTCCATCAACTTTTTGTATTTTGTTATTAATTGATAGGAAAATGATTTTAACTGTTTATGACACTGATTTACCTTCTGCAGACTCTTGAGGTAATCATGCTTTACATGTATGTTTGCCTGTATACATCTCTTTGACGTACCACTTAATAGAAATATAACTGTATGTCTTGTTACAGTGATGGACAAAGTAATTGTAAATATAACATGTATACTGACAAATCAACAGGCAAACACACAGAAGAATGTTCACTCTCTGACGTGTCAATTCAACACAGATACATTCTTGGTATATGTACAAGTGTTCATGTATTGAACATTTATGTTTTACCATAGTGTTTAACTTTCTTCCAATTTTGCACAGAGGCACTTACTAAATGTATGCTGCTGTGGTGTGACACCAGATCCAATCTTTATTCTCTCTTCTCTTGTTCAGCACCTTTTGACTAATTTCAGCTTGATTGTTTCAGTTAGTTTTATTTCAGTTTTATCGTACATAAAACATGAGCGCATTATTCACATTCAGTGTCTCAATGAAGTGTCGTTGATTTATTTCAGAACCTTGCCTTTAACTTGGTGTACTACGTTCAGTGTCACAATCAAGTGTCGTTGATTTATTTCAGGACCTTGCCTTTAACGTGGTGTACTACATCCGGTTCCTCTACTGCTACGTCCCTCTCATGACATGGTGGCAGCTGCTCCTCTTCTATGAAACCTTCCGGTGAGTATCCAGTGTGAGATACTGTAAAATCACAGAAATTTTCATGGTACATTAATTTTTGCGTATTTTGCACTAATTTTGGCTAGCATGACCTCTAAAACCTGTGAAAATATCTTCACAATTTTCTCTATATATTTTGAATGTATTCAAATTCATGAAATTCTTCCGTTGAGATGTTCTCATTGCAACTGATTGACAAATTGCTCTGCATTGATGTAAAATAGCACTGAATTGATCAGTGTTTTTTAGTAGTAGGAGCCATGATAAAAAATATGCACGCCCATGATTTTTTATCGTGGCTACTACTTAAAAACAGTGATCAATTCAGTGCTTATTTACATCGATGTAGGGCAATTTGTCAATCAGTTGCAATATTTTGAATGTGTTGACGATATTACACAGCACTAATTCAAGAATACACGAATATGTTTTTGAGCTGCTCAGCGCCAAAAATTAATCACGCAAAAATATTGACGTTTACAGTAAGCCTAGACTCCAACTCCAAGTAGTCTCAGGCTAGAGATGGACCCTCTAGCAAATAGGCAACTCTGATTGCGCAAACATGTGCACATCAAGAACATGAAGACTAAAAGTTGGGCGGGAGAAAGCTGAATATTAAAGCAGGAGAGAATATTGAAAGCAGAAGAACACACAGCTTGAGGAGGAGAAATTCAAACTCAAGCAGGAGAGCAGGAGATTTTGTGAAAAATAACCTTCATACATTCTTTTGTTTGAAACAGCCTCTCTGAAACACTTGAAGAATTTCCATTCTTCTTGTCAAATTCTTGCTAGTTTATATGAAAAAAAAAATATAGTCGGACCTTTAATTTTTTTATGTCTTGATGTTGCGGCAGTGTTTCTGCATTTTCATCTTGAGCAAACATATAAGCAAGTTTATAATCATGTGCCTGCATGTGTTTGTATTTTAAACAGAAAAATGATATATGCATTCATTCAGATGTTCGTACATGGTACTTTCCATTCCAGTTTAATTGAAGGATACCCCTTCAAAATTTTTATGGGTCAGAATTTGTGTTTTCCCATTGCTTTATTTATGGGTAGTAAGATGTGTAATTCTGATCCATGCCCCTCTGGTGACGGGTAGTACATTGAGATGAAATTTGATGGACTTGTAAAAGCTATTGGAAAGAGAGATGATGCGTAGCCTCGTACACCTAGAGTCTCGTCAGAATGCTAGCATCGATGTGCCTGCGGGAATCCAGTTTAACTACCACACTCCACAATTTCCCCCATCTTCCATCCCCCCCCCCCCCCCCCCTTGCACCAAACAGTGTGTTGGAGAGCATCTGGTTTACTTGGGTGTCCCAGTCCAACCACATACCGATGGAGATTGATGAAGACAAGGCACGACCGTGGCTGGCGCTGCAGGTGAGTACCCTATAACATGTGAAGGACCCACCCATCTCAAGTGCTCCTTATGCAGAAATGCACCTGTTAATTTTGTTGCAGTATTTAGTACTTAAAAAAAAAAAATCTATGCTGCATGATAGACAAGTCTACGATGTCATGAAAAGTATGTTTTGATTTATGCCTCACTGATCTTAAGCCCTGGTCACACATCGCTTCATGGCTTAATCACGGCCAAAACCCGTCTAAGAGTGGTCTCCCGTGAAGCAGACGATGTTGTTCGCGTTGATGTCGAGTGTAAGACGAGCTACGGTCGATTTATAGATGTGGCAGGACGTGGGAAAAAATCGGAATGACGTCGGACACGGTAAAAAGATTTGAACTGCTCAAAATCTTAGTCCGCGGACAACCACGGGTGGCACACGTGGTAAAGACATGCAACACACATATCATGAAACACACGTGATAATCTGTGTTCCGGCAGTGATTAAACTTGGGGAGACGCGGTTTAAGACGCGAAAGTTTAGCGGTCTGTCATGGGCAGAGCACGGTCATCTGACGCGTGTTACGCGTTGGTATCACGGGAAATAGCGTGTGTTTAGCGGCTTATCACTGACAAATTGATTTTTCCGCGTACATACACATGGCTGGACGTGGTTAGCCGTGCGTAGGCACTGCTTCAGCAGTGGAACAGCCGCCGACGGCCATACCCCGTACAGAGCACAGCCAAACCAAAATTGACCAAAAAATTACCACTTACCACGTCCACCAGGTTTTCATAACTTTTTGTACGACCGTAATTTATACGTGGAGTGCTGGTATCGGCAGTAGCAATATAAACTAGCTTCCATTCTGGTTTGCTAAGTTGGCCAAAGAGGTTATGCTTTTCTGGCGTTAATTTTCTGTTTGTTTGTGTGTCTGTCTGTTTGCTAAATAACTCAGAAAGTTATGAACAGATTTGGATGACAAAAGAAGTTGATAAATGACACAAAGAACAGATAATTAAAATTGACATTTTGGTAGTGATCCAGATCACCGTCAGGATGTACAGTTGTAGGACTATAGTATAGGATGGAAATCACAATATGGTTGGAAACGAGCTGCTTGGCAGAGATCTACACTCTCTGGCCAAAATTCAAGAAGGTGGTACAATTGAAACCATGGTTTAAAACATGGACAATGACCATGGTATTTTATGGGGCGCCAAGTGTGCATGGCCTATTTCATTACGAAATCAGTCTTTTCGTTGATGAAATAACCGCTTTGTTATGAAATATTGTTACGAAATGTAATATGTCATCAACGAAATGATCACTTTGTTAAAGAAATGGTCATTTTCGTAGACAAAATAACTGATTCCGTAATGAAATGGGCCACGCGAAACTTGGCACCCCATAAAGAACTACCATCTTTGTCCATGGTTTAAACTATGGTTTCAATTGTACCACCTTCATGAACTCGGGCCAAGGAGTGCTTTTCTAGTTCACTTAATGTACATTTGTGTATTTTGAATATGCATGCTTTCATTGACCTTTTTCTTTTCTCAGCTCCATGCTACATGCAACCTTGAGAAGAGCTGGTTCAACGACTGGTTCACGGGACATCTCAACTTCCAGATTGAGCATCAGTAAGTCTCTTCCACAGAACGCTCTTCAATCTCTGGCATGTACTGTACTGTGTCATACCTTCAGTCTGTTGTTTTTGACAGGACATAATAGGGAGCTTTAGATTTTAGACGCGCGGACGTTCAAAGGGGAAAAAAATGGTCTGAGTGTGCGTAGCAACTTGATGTGCGCTACTGCGCACACTCAGACCATGTTTTTTTCCCTTTGAACGTCCGCGCGTCTAAAATCTAAAGCTCCCTAATGAGATATGACAGCAGTAATGAATACATAGTTGGACAGAGGTATGGATAGATAGATAGACAGATAGATAAGATAGATAGATAGATAGATAGATAGATAGATAGATAGATAGATAGATAGATAGATAGATAGATAGATAGATAGATAGATAGATAGATAGATAGATAGATAGATAGATAATAATAATGATGATGATGATGATGATGAAACAGCATTTATATAGCGCCATTTATCTGTAGAAACATTCAAAGGCGCCCAGCTCCCACAAAATGTCACACATCATTCACAAAGTTGCTGGAAAATATAGGTCTTCAGTTCAGACTTGAAGGTATTGAGGCTGTTGTAATTCCAAAGCTGGACTGGTAGAGAGTTCCACAGACGTGTCGCAACAGGAGAGAAGGCTCTATCTCCATACATCTTTAGGCGGGTATTGGGAATATGGAGAGTCAGGCCAGTACAACGTAGTCCTGGTCGTTGCTGTCGTACACTGATAAGTGCAGACACGTAGCCAGGAGACAAGTTATGGAGAGCGTTATAGTAAGGTAAGCAGTAAGATCTTATACTTGTACTGAACCTGCAAGTACTTTTTTTTTCCCCCCAGCCTGTTCCCGACAATGCCTCGCCACAACCTGTTCCGCATCTCCCCCTATGTCAAGTCACTCTGCAAAAAGCACAACGTAGAATACAAAACCAAGACCTTGCTGGAAGGTTTTGCAGACATCATCAGGTAAAAAATAGCAATAATAGAAAATAGTAATGATAATAATAATAAAATGACAATAATAGTACTGTACGAGCTGAAATTTTCGCATACAGATATTTTTGCGAATTGCTAGAAAATAATAAGAATGATAATAATACACATGCGTACAACAGTATAAGGAAAATATAAAGAGAATTTCACAAAATGTTACTTTTTGAAAAAAGTACACATTTCCTCAACTTGTCACTGACATTATGTTAAGGGTAATATAATTCCCCCTGCCTTCTGAAAGAGGGAAGTCAAGCATTCTCTTATTATGGGAGAAAAGTAACAAATATGTTGAATTTTCTTTATATTTTCTTTATGTCGTTGTACACATGTGACATCATCAGCTGTAGTAGTCTTCTCATCCAGCAGTGACTGAGCAGGAACTTCAAAAATTCATTAACTTTTCAATGGATTGTCCGATTTTCCTCAAACTCTCACTGATGTGTTCTACTTATATTGCTGCATTCACTAAATCCACATGTCTATGAAGGTGGACTTGTCCTTTAAATGGGACTGCAGAGCTGAGGAAGAGTTTTGTTCTCCTGTTCTTGCTTTAAAAAGAAGCCAATAAAATATGTATTGCCTCGCTGTGATTCTTGTGAAGCATGTGAAGAGTAAAACCAAGAAGTGACAAAGAAAGTAAAAGACAGCAGAACTACCAAGTCTATCTTATCCTGAGAGAGGCTCCCTGAAAACTTATGCACAAAATGTATCTTGTCTTGTCCTAACACAAGAATACAAAAGTCTCCCTTATTGGGAATCCCTCCCCCCATTAAGGTGTATGTCTTTCATGTATTACGTGGATAAGAATCATCATGATTGCTCTTATGAAACTCCGTGATTTTAAAGTGGCAGTTTCGGCAGTCCTGCCGCAGACCTTGAACAGGATTACTAGGTCTCTGTTGGCATTGATGGAATGACATAACATGTGTTAATTTCTATATATGTGAGTTTACTCACCTCGTGATTAAATAGTCACTGTGATAGCCCCACTTGCTTTTTACATGGCATCAAGGTTACTGTGATCATTGCTGATGGCAGAAAGCAAAGTAGTTCTTCACTCCTTTCTTTAAGTGGGGGGATTGGGGTCAGCAGGTCATTCTTTCAAACAGTTGCTGTAAAATAATACTGTGTACACCATACATTTCGAAGTACGATATTTCACAAATAATGAGACTTGTGAGACGATTTCACAAGTGTATGAATTCTTGATTTAGAACCTTAGTGACAAATGAGAAGCAAGTATATTCCCATTCAGGATATAAATTAGTGATTTTCAACCCTGGAGACGATATTCATCACATTCATGTGATAGGATGTGATGTTTTACGAGTATTAGTTGACTTGTCAAATTCTATTACCAAAAAAAAAAAATAAATAATGATAATCGCAAAATCTACCACACATATAGTGTCAGTGTCAGTGGTGATGGTTACATATTGTTTGATGATGATGATGTTAAAGGGATAGTACAGTATTGGTGGAGATGAAAATTGGGCTTTTAACTTTTAGCGAGATACCAAGAAAACACTTATGAAATAGTACAGAGCATACCATTTTAAGAGGAATTCAAAGTTTATTTGATAAAAATCTGGTTTGGAATGACTGAAACATCCAAAAACAAAGTAAAACAAAGCGATCGTAATAAAGTGTGGGTCCCACACTTATTAGAATCGCTCTGTTTTGGATATCTCGGCCATTTCAAAACCAATTTTCATCAAATAAAAGTTGAATTCCTCATGGAATTACATGCTCTTTCATATTTCGTAGAGGTTTCTCATTATCTTACAAAAAAATGTTAGAAACCTGAAATAAGGTCTCAGCCAAAACTATACGATCCCTTTAACCCGTAGAGGACGGTTTGAGTTTGCTACAGCATGCATTTCCCTTAGACACCTGCCCGAGTATACTCAGGGACTCGTCCTCAAAGGGTTAATGATAATGATCATAATTGTAATGATAGTTGTCTTTGTCATCATCATCAACATAATAGTACCGATAATAACAGCAACAGCAACATAAAAATAATGATGATAGTAATCATGATTATAATAAGATTGATGATAATGGTAATGATGATGTCATGATGATTTTTTTATTGTTTCTGTGGCCATTTTCTTTCAGGTCCCTGAAAACCTCGGGCCAGATCTGGTACGATGCGTACTATCATCTACAGGATCAGTATGAAGAAAAATAACCATGAATTGCTGGTAAACTTAGCAGTGGGTGAATTATGTAATTTTAGAGTATGCATAGCGCAATTTTGCTTCCCAAATTTTGTACTTGGTTTGCTGTTTGTTCTGTTTCTTAAAGTTAGAGAACAAGTGTAATTAAATCAGTCAGAATTTGGTCCAGAGCATAATTAGGATGTGTTGATGATTTTTCTATAACAGCAAAATCTGTTCCAGTGCACTGAAGTACACTGAAAATGTATGTAATGTATGTGTTATTAGCATCATAACTGTGTAAATGTTGAGATCACTGTGGATTTTTTTTTTAATATATGTATAATTTTCTGGTCAACATTACTGAAGACTTGCATGAGCTGTTTTTATCTAGGATTTTGTAAAGAATAGAATGAGAATTTTAAAGAGATAAAATGTGCAGTAAAACATATCTAGGGAAGCTTGAACAATGCCATCACTCACCCAGAGCTGCAAAGTCTCCCTGATTCTGCAGGAGTCTCCTTGAAAATGTCAAACTCTGTTCATGTCTGAATAAGAGAATATTAAAATCTCCCTGATTTGGGAATTATTTTTGCCCATTGAAATGCATGTAACGCACAGATATCTCCCTGATTGCTGTGTGGAATCTCCCTGATTTGGATGTGGGAATGTTGGCAGACCTGCTCACCCCTGAGCAGACAAAATCAGAACAGAACAAAACACAGGCTTTCAAGTGGCCCTACTTTTCCTACTTTTTCCTACTTTTTTACTGCTGTCCCTACTTTTCCTACTTTTTTGCTCAAAATCCTGCTTTTTCCTACTTTTTCCTACTTTTTTGATGAAAAACCCCGCAAAAAAAAAAAAAAAAAAAAAAAAAAAAATGTGCAAGGCTACTTGAATAATTTATATTCAGAAATGATGAGTAGACTCTAACGCTAGTTGCAGATTCTTACTGGTGGGGAGAGCCTCTTCAGCATGAAAGAGGGATAACACACACCAATCAACCACAAGACTGCTGCCAGCCTCAGCTTTTGCTCCTGTGCAGATCTGATTGATCCCACTGATATTGCAGCCTAGGACTTGGAGCAGTGCTCAACCAGCTCTCATCATCGCTCAAAATTACCAGGCTCTCCCAGGAGCAAAAGTGAGGCTGAGGCAGCAGGGTTGTGAGTACAAATTAAGATTTACATGTAACATCAAGATTTCTGGTGAGTATCGACGAAAATTACTCCAAAAAGCCTGCACATGTCCTGACTTATTCCTACTTTTTTTTCTTTAATGCCCTACTTTTTCCCTCTTATGTCCTACTTTTTCCTACTTTTTAGAGATTTTGTTCCTACTTTATTCCTACTTTTTTACATTATCCCGCTTGAAAGCCTGAAAACACAAGCGGAGTAAAAGCATGTGATCCTGGATCTGAAATCTGGATAAGTAGCAACATACCCGTTTGTTACCTTAGGTTTATCATTTTAAAAGGAAAGCAGTGGCGTATCTATTATCTATCTAGGACACACATAGTGACATTGTCTGATGGGGGATTGATCCATTTACTGAGGCACTGCGATGCTCCAGTCTTCTCGTGAATGGCAAGGTGACAGAAATCAGGATGAGTTGGAGGGCTGTGTGAAACCCACACACAATGACAATTAAGTTTTCATCTCTCTGTGGCAGAGAAACCACACCAGCTGATGTGCTAACTAGCAAATGAAGCACAGTGAGGTATGTGAAGGGAACAAAGTCTTACAAATGTAACATGCTTTGTCACACGCTGGAATAGAGGCAGTAATTGCTGATGTGTTCTTAAGATTTTTGGTCCACGATTACTCTTGTCACCAAATACCAGTTGAAGGTGATATGGTGTGAAGTTGACTACAATTGACAGCTACTGCCCACTACTCACACGCCAACCCGACACTGCTTCTTGCAGGCTTCTATGAGTGACCTGTTGCTTGACTGTGTAAATACATGTATCTACTGTGCAGGTCTCATTAAGATATTGAAATTCTTTTATTTTGTGTTGTAATGCTGTAATTGAAATAAAGAACAGAAAAATAAGTGTTTAAATGTGTAACATGCCCCACACCCATGTTTTCCATGTTAGGAGCATGGGGGAGGGGGATCTACATGCAGAAATAGCCCTTTAGACTCATGGAAATGTGAAAGAAATATTCAGTTGTGGACTCTTCGTCAATACCTAAAAAATTAAGTCATAGTTGTAGCTGCAGTGTTTCCATTGTCTAATAGGATGAGAATAAGGTGGGTGGCAGATGGCCCTGTGCCTCTAACGCAACTGCAGTGAACACAAAGAATGGGTTTAATATCTCCATGCCTTGCCATCAATCTATACACAAACTTCAGAGGAATTTGTGTGGAATTTTAGACTGGCATGAGACATGTTGAAAGAAAATTTCTGCATAGATGTGATGTGGTGATTTAGTAAACTGTAGTGCTGTGACTATTGTACAGTGGCATTTTCAGCTGCATGTGTGTTAAAGATGCTAATTTTTTAACTTTTTGTTTGTTTGTGTGTGCCAAGGATTGTGGAAAAATGAAATAGGACATTTGATTAATGTATTTGTTTTCTGATAATTTCTCAGGCAAACTAAAATACTAATACCCAGAAACCTACTACCAGGTACATTGTTTGAAAGAATGAGGTGCACATGTGTTGTCTGTGATGAACAAAAATGTAAGTGATTCGGTATGCAACCGAAATATCTACCTTGATATAAGCCTGACATGGATCTGCAAGAGTACATTGTAGATTCTCTCAAATTGAGACACCACCACAAGCATTACCTCAAGTATTGGAAATAATGATGTATCAATCACCAAAGGGTTTATCGTACCCTGTGCCTACAGTTAACATTCAATCACACAGTGTTAGACTACTACGTGGGATAGAAAAATTACTTGTTACTCTTCTTTCTTTCTTTTTTTGTAGGCAACAGTGCCGGCAGTTTTCACTTTGTTGTTAACATGTACCTCTCTCAGAAATTTATCGTTTTTAGCATTTATACACAGCTTGAATGTTCTATGCATTTATGTTTATTAGTCTATTTTCAGACTTCAGGAAAGGAATTTGGACACCGATAGGCTTGCTTGAATACCAGCATGCAAGTTGGAGCATTTCAATATTTTAAGGGGATGTGGGTGTGGACTCAATAGACAAGATCGCTGGTTCAGACCCCAAGTGATGGGCAAACTTTCAGTCGGGATGTGTATGTCGCTCATGACACTGCAGTGTGGATAGGTTACCTCGCAGTGCTGGGGTATGGAAAATGCCAGGGTCCTCTGTGAAGAAGAGTGCTTTCACTCAGAGGCTGCCCTGGGCACACTTTTACAGGTTTCGGATCATTCAACATGCGACAAATGTACAGATAAAAGTTAGACCTTGTACAGAACTGTATGTGGGTTCAAAAGTTTGCGTCCTAAACTCATGAAATCTGTACTTTTGTTTCTCCTTTTTTTTTTTTTTGGGGGGGGGGGTAAGTTCTTATTCACATAATGCGACACACTGATGTCAAAGTTTTGAGAATCTTGGTATGACTGGCAATACATGAAGAGGGTACGTCATAAAGTTATGTTGCAGGACAGTTTGCTTATGGAAGCAATGAGAGTTCAATCTGTGGCAAGTAATATAAAGTAGTGTGTATTGAAGCAAGCTTTTGTGTAAAGAAGGATACACATCCACTGCTTTTCATATTTTTTAAGTGATTGTTATTTCTGTATTAATTATGTAATTCATGATCCAGTTTCAAGTTTTGACAATAGTTATGATGTGCTGAGATCTGACATGAAAAAATCTAGTTCTAGAATATTTTGTGCAAATGGTAATCATAAAAAGTCGTGGAGATATTTTTGTAACCTGATACATGTAGTTCTGATATACACCTATTTGTGCAGATGAATTTTATGATAGTTTTGGGCTCTTGATTAGAATATAGTAGAACTTTGTCATTCTGAATGACATTGTCATCCTGTTTGGTTGGCAAGGTACTGTATATGAATGAGTAGCTTTAATGTCAAAGCTTTACTAGAGAAATAGGCTTTAGCAAGATATAGTACTGTAGATGTAGTTAAACAAAGGAGAGATGGCAGGGGATCGGAGATGGTTTGTGAGAATGTATTTCTCATGATGAAAAGGCCATCTAGGTTCCATGGTAACAGATCCTCTGTCAAGAGAACTCTGGTGTTTGTAGAGTATTAATCCAACAGACCGAGATTCTGATTGAAAAGGTAGGAATATCCTAGTTTGTGTGATAAATGCCTTCACATATCCAGAATAAATCTTTGTTGCCAAAAGTGCTTGAGAGCATCATTAATCTGGGATTGTCACATAGAGGGAGACATTCACTATTGCCAATGAGAAAAAAAAAAATCAAAAAGAATACCTCACTACTATGTCATCGTGTTGGTCATGTTATTTGCTGTTCTTGACAAGTTTGCAGCCAGATAATGCTGGAATGATAGAAGCAATGATTAGAAAAATGAAAAACTTTGTGGCTGTTAAGATTGCTTTTATGTACCATCTCCATTTGTAGCAGTTGATATCCGTTTTGCAGACTAACACAACTCCATCACCCACATGTACGACAGAAGGGACGATTCCTTCTTTTCATGCCGAATGTCGCGCCTTGCTAACAAACTGTGGACTGCATGTTTAACAGTGCCAAAACATTGTGTCATCTGCATGCATTCATTTCTACGTTTTTCGCTAAAGTTGAAATTGTTTTAAGCAAAGCAGTTGGTAGGCGTCTAAGGTCTTGATTAGTACAGCAATTCTGTCAGAGTCATAAGTCTGCTTTTGATTGGAGACTAGATCAAGATAACATTGAAGCAGCTTTTTGTCTCTCTTCTTTTTCTAATGTGTTTATATGTTTTTGCCAACATTCAAGTGTTTGATTAACATTTTACTTTGTTTCTGTTTTATTTTGTTTTAGTTCTTTTGATAGTAACCCACAATGCCATGTTAGTGCAATTGTAAACCTTCACATGTAAGCTGTTGATGCAGCGCAATGTGCTAGAAAAAATGCAGATTTATATTGGGAAAAGTAAAGTTGACTGAATTCCTAGCATAGATTTCCTCTGTACAAAAATTAATTTCACACCAGTCAGACATTTGTGACGACACAAAGCATGTGATCTTTGTCCAGAGTGACAGTCGGCATTGCAGAAAGTCATGTGCGAGATTTTCATTCATGTGAGTACCAATATTTCAAACAGCCTATCATGTCAAGTAATTAATCTTTTTTATATGCTTTTATTCTTGTGTTGGTCATTTTATGTGACTACTTAGGCAAAAAAGAATTTTGCACATGTGGTGATTTTGTCAGTTGCCTCTACAAGAGGAGAATTTTCAAACATTTGGAAAGCATTTAAAGACTGTTGACCACTTGGTTTGTAATATGAGGCCCATACATGGTTTTAAATGTTGGTCATGAACAGCTACTGTCTTGCATGCATGGCAGAAAGAATAGCTTGATGTACGTGTTTACTGGATGGTTGATCTTGAATTTAATGAGACAAATGTGTGTTTGTAGTGTACTGTGTGATATGCTGTGTACAAGTTCTTTTAGAATTGGCGGACAGTTTTGGTGTCTAAGCAGATTAAAAAGACCCTTCAACTCCTATCTACAAGCATGCATATTTGATAGCGCAAAATAATGTGATTCTATCAGGGTTTACAAAGAAGTATGAATGTAGTGTTCTGTGGTGTTTTGACTTTTTCCCCTGTATTGTCATATGTGTATCTTACATTAAAAGTATGCAAATATGAGAGTCTGAATCTTTGGTGAAGGTTATGAAATATAATGTATAAAGAAGCAAAATATCCTTACAAATAAAAATCTCTTGTATAAGGCTATTTGATAGATTTTTTTTGTGTGTGTAATAAGAATTTACAACATTATGTCAGTAAACTCATCGTGTCTTTTAGCAGTGTATATTGTACTCTGTTTTGACATCGAGACAAATTGGCTCTCTTTTTTAAAATATATATAAAATAGTAATTTCAAATATATAATCTGAGAACCAAAGGGAGTGAAGTCATTTCTTTCTTTCTTTCTTTTTTTAATTTGCCTTGTAATAAATAAAGTTGTTTTTTTTTCTGTGTAAGTTCCAAGAAAAATAGTACTAACTTGTTCTAGCAGTAATGCAATGATTGAACACAAAAACATGGAGGGCATCTATAGTTTGTTTCCTTTTTGTTGTTGACAAGTAGGAGAAATGTGCTTGTTTTTGTGGAAGGGTAGATGCTATCTCCTTCTGTAGTGAAAAGAACAAAGTGGTTTGTAATGTATGTAAACAAAGTGTCAGATGTAAACACTGTGTGTGAAGGAAATGATTTGGTTGCTGTTGTTTCTTTCTGGTTCCTTAATGATCTTCGCTTCCATACCAAGAAAAGAATGTAGATATAAATGCTGTTAATGTGGTAACACACCTTTAAAGTTTTATTTCAAAGATGTAGGCAACCATGTTTGCAAATTTATGCTGATTATGTCCTTATACAGAGTAGCATGTATTAGAACATTTACTCCCTCTTCTGTTATCAATCTGAAAGGTATATGCAGAGATTTGTTCCTAAATTTATTACAATAAAATCAAGGAAATCTTAATTTTTTAGATAGAAACAGGTTATGGGTCATTATGGTAGTAACTGCAGTTATTACAGTGTACAATAAATTCAACTTATCAATATCAAACTTGCCCCAAGATCCCATTAATCTGGATGGTTTCATTTTGCAGCATTCATTTATGATCCATTTACCCATTTTGTGTATTGGGGACAAAAACTGGCAATTTGTCGATCAGTTGCTATGAAGACTGATATTTCTGTATCATGTTCAGTAATTTTTAATCCTCTGTTAAAATGACCTTGATGCCGATTGCAAAGCTCCGTAAAGATTGTATAGCCTTTCTTTTTTATTTTTTACTGTGATATTTGTCCAATTATTCTTGCAATGTTTGCATTGTAAACAGACTTTGGAAAAAATGACAGAAATAAATTTGATAGACGAAATCTCACAACTTTTCCCCGATATTCAAATGCCTTGTTCTTATTCCAGTGTGGTTCCTGATTGGATGTTCAACTCAGAACTAACTGAATACTGTGGCATTTCGCTGTTGGGGTGATGAAAGCTCGTTTCTTAAAAAGTGTTGAATGTGCAGGAGAGAAAAAAAAATTGCAGCCAAAGCACTGTAACAAATGGAATCACCTCTCCTTTGACATGCCATCCAATGGTGGCTTAATTTTGGGGATAAGACAGCTAGGATTTAGACAGGACATCATTTAAATGATGATCTGACGATTAATCTAAAACAGTGATTTTCACCAAAATTTGAGATACAAGGTCTTGTCACCCCACCAACAATATGCTACACACACACGCGCACACACCCAGATACTATCCATTTCATTTAGAGCTCCTCACTCTATGCAAAGGGTACATGTACTACCTTCAACTTCATAGGTTAGACCAAAGTCCTTCAGAGCTTAGAAATTGAGTTTATTCAAGTCTGTCTGTGAGCATACACTGAGCATGCACTCATCTAGTGTAAATAGCACCAGCATGAAAGCACAAAATGGCCGGAATTCACACAATGTCAGTCAAAATCTAGTCCATGGATTATGCAAATTTCATCTCCGTACATGCGTGTGATAGATCCCATATGCCAGCAGGCAACCAATACTGTTATGTGAAAGGTGCGCCCATTTTGCGCTTGTGTTCTTCCATGGACTAAATTCAAACCATGGATGTGATTTTTTACCTCCTTCATGACCTGGGGCTTATGACTCCCATTACATTGTACAATGTATTCTCTTTCGAATGATCAGTAGTGCGATTCTTCCATTTAGTTGTTTTTACTGCAACTGATTGACAAATTGCCCTTCATTGATGTAAATATTAAAGCAATGACTTGATCAGTGTTTAATAGTAGCCATAACAAAAGAAATCATGGGCTTTACACAGTACTCACTGCATGCTATAAGGATTAAGGACCAGCCCTGGCTGTAGGGTGGAAACTCGGTGGTCTAGTGGAAAAGACGCCTGTCGGGAGATCAGGTGGTTGTAGGTTCGAATCCTGCTTGAGTATGTATGCCCATGATTTTTTCTGTCAGACACTGATCTATTCAGTGCTCATTTACCTTGATGTCGGGCAATCTCTCAATCAGGTCATCAGTGTGTCCACTCCCAAAGGACATAGCTATATAAATGTATCACTCAGTACTGCCAGTTCAGAGCCAACTTTATGTTCACACTATAACTTGCATGCATGCAGAGGCACAACAATATGCCAATTTTAGTACAATGTATTTGTGCTGATGTTGTAGCACTCATGCAATTTCCAACAGCACCACTTTTTGTGACTTCTGTACAGCACAAGCATATTTATGCATTTTGTTTTTGAATGCATTTCTGTTATTGATATGCTGTAGCACAAAGCTGAAAAAGTAGAAAGAAATCTCTCACCATTAGAAACATAATACAAATGCTATGAAAAGGAAATCATATAGCAACTAAAATGATGATAAGAGTGAAAATACATGTGTCATTATTGATGAAAATCCATGTGACCTCATTTCATCATACGGAAATAAATGAAATAAAACTCTGTGAAATGACAAAATATTCATGCACATGGAATGATAGTTTTGGAACTCCATGAGATTCACTTGTTCTCATGAAGCAGTAATACTGGTAGCAACTGCCCCATTCCAAATGAATGTGGCTGCTTCACAATTTTCCCTCATTTCATACAAAGAGCTTTTGTTGGTTTTGGGTGTTGTTTTTTTTTTTTTGTCACAAATTTAATGATAGTCAACATATGCCCAACAACCTGGAAAGTTCTTGCCGAGTTACTACAACCTTACAAAAGCCTTTATGTGAAAACTCGTCTTCTTTATTTGTGCTGATGCGATATAAAACACGACACAAATTGTATTGAGGATTGGTGTCCATGCCAATGAGAAACTCACGAGGTGACGGCGCCATCTTGCAACCAACATATCTATTCAGGACAGGAAACAAGCAAAACTTTTGAAATTCTCTCATTTTCTGATCTCGTTCTCAATTTTGATGAAAATTTTACCATTAGAAAGGCTCAACAAGTGGTGGTCCAGTGGTCCGGTAGTCTGGTGGCCCAGGGCTACTAAGAATTGATGTTGGGTCACCAAATTTCCAAAAAGATTATCTTTTGATGTCCCAGCCGATTAACTAAGATTCAAAATGGATTGTTATGTTTCCCTTCATATTGGGCAAATACATTTCTTTTTCAGGCCATCAAATCTTTTAATTTTAAGATTTTAGGGTCCCGAATGGTCAAGCAGAGAAAGTAAACCCGAGTGTCCAGCCCTGCCATTAGTTCAATAAATTATCATCATTCAGCAATTACTGAGTTCCATGGACATGTCTCAAATGCCATAACTACGGCAAAGAATCAGTACAACAGTTAAGACAGACTAGGGAACACCAATGACAGAGACCACAACCATGGCATACATTGCCAGTCACATCTGAAGACATGAAAAGGGAGGTGGAAAATGAACCGAGATGATCACGCCATGAAAAGTACGCTGTAAACAGCAATATGAATAATATTTGTGTATCAAGCACAAAATACTGCACATCCAGGTACAATTCTAATTCATTATTTCTTTCATTTGTTGTTTTCTTCTTCTTTTCAGTATAGGAGTGTTGATCTACAACAATGTTCATAATATTTCTTGAGAATACATAACCGCTAGGTCTGCGAATATTGCTCAACCGTACAGAGCTGTAGCCTACACATTAAAAATAATTATATAACACTACAGATACTTGTAGATGGGCTGATGACTTGAAGAATAATCAGAGAGCATTTGACTGATGGTTTATTTATCACCGGAAGTCACTGCAGTAATGATGGTTCCAACAGTAAAAATCATTAGAATGGTCACAATGATAACACATAATTACAACAAAAAGAAACAATTATTCTGGGACTGCAATGACTTGTATGGCTATCATCACTGAGGGCAGTATAATAATTTCATCATGAACTGCCAACTCTTAGTCACCTTTTTTGGGTGGTAGTACACCAACTTTGGCAAAAAGATATAAACAACCTAAAAATAAACAAACAAACAAAACAAGAAACCTAGGTGTTGGGGAGCAGTCAAACTGTGAAAACTATGATTCAACCAGAAACAAGTACAGATTAAACAAGGCAGCAGATTTCTTGGAAGAAGAAATGCAGTCAAATAAATTTACCAATTTTTTCCTATGCAATCCTTTTTTGTATCACAGGCAGTATTTTCTGGAGAAAGAAGTAGGGGTCACAACAGAAAATATTGCCCCATTTGAAGTTCAGCACATTAGCATAACAAATGAAAAGAAAAGCATCTGTTTTTATAAACTGTCTACATTTAATTCACTCACCCAAACTCCTGCTGACAAGCAGATTCAAAAAGAGAAACTGCCATCGACTAAATCTGATTTGGTATTCCATTGCTGAATGTGATTCGATAAGAACTGTGACCCCCAATTTCACACCGAAGATGGTCAGAGAAGCGGATGTTTATGATGAAACAACAGACTTGTCAAGCCAAAACTACCTGCAAAATTAAAGGTTTTAGGACATACAAATGCATTGCTGATTTGTGTTGATTCATGATACCCTCAACATCACTTTTGCAGTGAAATGAATATCTAGAAACATTCCACAGAATACATGTACATGTATTTTGTAATAATTTGTCTTCTATTTCTCTTCAAATTACTCGGATACACCCCCAACAAACCTTCCAAACCAAGATTCTGGTTGTGACCTCATCTGTCAATCATTGCTAAAGTACTAATATGATTAAAACAAGAGACCCGCGGGTCTAGCGCTCACCTGAGTATCGCAAGTTCACCTTTCACGCAGTCACTAACCTAAATTATTCACAGCTCTACCAAAATTTGACCAGGCATTCTCAAGTAGAAGATGAAAATGTACAATAAAGGCCTTATTTTTTTTTTAAGATTCCTTAATTTGGGGGGATTGGGGCCCCCTGGGGCCCTCTGGGTGGGGCATGGTGCCCATTTTGATAAATTGAGATCCTGACCCCCTAGGGATGCTACCTGCCAAGTTTGACAAAAATCCATCATGAGGTTTTCAGGAAGAAGATGAAAATGTACAATTCAGGCCCCCATTTGGACCCTTCCAACCACCCCCCCCCCCCCTACCCAAGAGGGGCACCCCTGGATCTCCTATGAACAAACTTGAAACTACAGTCATTAATGTACTCACTCATAGTATTATCTCAGCTCTATAACTTCTGATTCTAGAGAAGATTTATAAAGATTCCTTCATTTGGGGGGTTTGGGACCCCTGAGGGCCCCCTGGGTGGGGCATGGTGCCCATTTTAACAAATTGAGATCCTAACCCCCTAGGGATGCTACCTGCCAAGTTTGGTGAAAATGGGTCATGGGGTTCTCAAGAAGAAGATGAAAATGTACAATTTAGGCCCCATTAGAACCCTTCCCCACCCCCCTCCCCTGGGTCCCAAGGGGGGCACCCCTGATTCTGCCATGAACAAACTTGAAACTACAGTCATCAATGTACTAACTCATAGTATTAACTTAGCTCTATCACTTCTGGTTCTAGAGAAGAAGATTTTTACAGATTCCTTAATTTTGGGGGGTTTGGGCCCCCCTGGGGGCCCCCTGGGTGGGGCACGGTGCCCATTTTAACAAATTGAGTTCCTAACCCCCTAGGGATGCTACCTGCCAAGTTGGGGCCCTCTGGGTGGGGCATGGTGCCCATTTTGATAAATTGAGATCCTGACCCCCTAGGGATGCTACCTGCCAAGTTTGACAAAAATCCATCATGAGGTTTTCAGGAAGAAGATGAAAATGTACAATTCAGGCCCCCATTTGGACCCTTCCAACCACCCCCCCCCCCCCTACCCAAGAGGGGCACCCCTGGATCTCCTATGAACAAACTTGAAACTACAGTCATTAATGTACTCACTCATAGTATTATCTCAGCTCTATAACTTCTGATTCTAGAGAAGATTTATAAAGATTCCTTCATTTGGGGGGTTTGGGACCCCTGAGGGCCCCCTGGGTGGGGCATGGTGCCCATTTTAACAAATTGAGATCCTAACCCCCTAGGGATGCTACCTGCCAAGTTTGGTGGAAATGGGTCATGGGGTTCTCAAGAAGACGATAAAAATGTACAATTTAGGCCCCATTAGGACCCCTCCTCACCCCCTCCCCTGGGTCCCAAGGGGGCACCCCTGATTCTGCCATGAACAAACTTGAAACTACAGTCATCAATGTACTAACTCATAGTATTAACTTAGCTCTATCACTTCTGGTTCTAGAGAAGAAGATTTTTACAGATTCCTTAATTTTGGGGGGTTTGGGCCCCCCTGGGGGCCCCCTGGGTGGGGCACGGTGCCCATTTTAACAAATTGAGTTCCTAACCCCCTAGGGATGCTACCTGCCAAGTTTGATGAAAATCAGTCTTGGGGTTTTCAAGAAGAAGATGAAAATGTAAAAAGTTTACGCACGACGCACGACGGACGCCGGACGACGGACGACGCACGACGGACGCCGGATGAAGGGCGATCGCAATAGCTCACTTGAGCCTTTGGCTCAGGTGAGCTAAAAAGACATTGGAATGCACCCTCCCCGAGACCAAGCATAACTTGCATGTTCCCTCGCCAAGTCTTTTGTTAGTCACGTTAATATCACAGAAACGTGCAAGTTATGCTGAGTCGAGGGGAAGGTGCATTCCAATGTCTTTTGTTAAACATATCAGTACTGTAGCAATGATTGACAGATGAGGTCACAACCAGAATCTTGGTTTGGAAGGGGTTTTTTGCGGGCATATCCAAGTAATCTGAAGAAAAATAGAAGCAAAATTATTTTAAAATATATGGATTGTTTCTACATGTAGATATATCATTTCACCACAAAAGTGATGTTGAGAGTATCATGAATCAACTCAAATTAACATGCATTTGTATGTCATAAAACCTTCAAAAGCCATTTATGTACTTCCACACAGTGTCAGGGCTGTTTGGATAGAAATAATATATTTAACAAATTATATGTACGTAATTGTTGCATACGTACATGGGGAATGTGTATGTCTATTAAGTATATAGCGTGTTAATGTTCACACAAACAACATCAAACTTACAGGAGTCACGTGGGAGTTATTTTGTTATCTTTCCCTTCAAAACTGCCTTGCAATAATTGACCTTGAGCCATATTTCGCCTTTTTCATCTTTTTCAGTGGAAAGAAATGTTACTGTAATATTCATTAAGGGCATTTAAATTTGAAGGCAAAAAAAAAAAAGCAATGAGTCTGTACTAACACAGAACAATATGAAACATATATGAGTTGCTGTGTGTGGCTATGAAGTGGCAAAAGATGTCAACCTTCAAGGCATTAATAGGAAGGATTAAGAATTATTTGCAGCTCTTTCACATGCCAGCTTTACTCCAAAACTTGCCTTCAGGGCATTTAGCTTGAAGCCTTGAATAGTAGAGCAGCAGGGACAACTTTGGTTGAAAAATGTTGCCATCAACTTTCATAAAAAATAATCTGTTTTTGCCAATGCTTAACATTAAAAATCACTGTTGTTGGGCCAGTAACTTCTCAGAAATTGCCAAATTTACTAGTAGAAAGAGAATGAAATTGTCTGGGCCAGGATGACACCAGTAAAATTTCATAGGTTCTGACCAGTAAAATATGACAACACTGTGTATCTACTGGTCTGACAGGGACAGGTCGGACCAGTAGGAAACTAGCGTGCAGCCCTGTTTTAGCATAGGCAAAATGGACATCAAATAAAAACATCTGCCAAAGGGTAAATAAAATGCCTCAGATTTAGGGAAATTCGTGAGCAGATGAGTGTATACAGATGTGCATGTTTATTATGTAAAGCCTATTAGAAACGACGACCATAACACCAAAATAGACACAGTAAAACGATGACAAGCCCTTCTACACGACATCTTTGCCGTTCAACCCTGCTTGGAGAAATATGAACTTAAAACTTTGTTTGTTTTGGAAAATTATCGATTGCAGTTGGCTTCATTTTCTGTACACAACATTGCAATCCCCTCATTATGGCTGAAATGCAGATACATGGCCTGGAGGTACATGTATTGGCAAAGTGGTTTAATGAACTACAAACAGTGGAAAATCATTTGGGTGTTTGTGCGTGCCAAAAATTGCTTTCATTGACATTTCAGCTCATGGAAACCCACGAGCACATCCACAGTAACTACTATTGACAATGTAACCCACACCGCAGAAGTAGTACACACACTGAAACATTTGCAGTCACATATACTTAGTAAACAAGTCATTTCCATTGAATCATAACCAAGATTTAGGCCATTTTCGAACAGTCACTGGTTTGCTTTGCATACACATTGTATTTGTAAGTCAAACAAATAGCCATCAACATCAAAATAGAATCTTGTGAGGTGGTGTCTTCACAACATTATCTGTGCATCATATACACCTGTACAGGCTTGATTCTTTCACTTTCAATATTTTCACACATTTCACAAAAATCTTCTACATTTCTTACCACATTTTGCATTCCATTTTTTTTCTACACATTTTCATTGTTTTGTGGGCAATCCAACAGCATAACAAACAGCATAATTCCTTGATAGATTCAGCCTCAAATAAGTCTCTGAAAGGGGGAAGGTATGATGTAGTATACAGATGGGTACTTACATGATATTCAAGTATACATTTGTATGTCGGACAAATGACACTTAAAATTTTTGTATTAAATATCACAAATACTGGTATTACATGTATGAGGATTCACACGTAGCGTAAAACTACAAAGACTTCTTAAATATTTTTTAATAAATATAAAATAAACAATATGTTTAGATTTACTGAGCCAATTTCATTAATCAACACTGTGAATGCATCCTTACACTTCATTGTTTTTTCTTTGTTTTGTCTAAATGGTGTATTTTCTTGAGCTAAAACAGTAACATCCTTTTTCCTACATGGCAAAATCGCAGCTAGACTGTTGGACACACCAAGTCAAGGAAGGTCTCTTCACAAGTTCAGGGTAAACTTGGTAACTCTAAACATCACCTTAACAGCCTGTGGCCTGCTTTAAAAAAAAAATCATCTTTCAGTGGCGGATCAAGGGGGGGGGGGGGGGCACGCCCCCTCTTTATATCTTGTTACAACAACAAAAATGGGGGGGGGGACACATGTGCACCCCTTTGATTTTGTAAAGGCAACTCCCCTTTACGATATTCCTGGATCCGCCCTTGATCTTTGGTCAACCTTACTTGCGTGTGTTGGTCGGGGTGCAGGTATGAGTAAGAAATGCAGAGATGTATAGACATAAAGTATACGCATGTATTTCTGAGCCTGAGTTGTGTGATCCCTGTATCACCCTTTAAGATTATCTTCATAAAACAAGTGACCATATTTAACAGGGAGATATTCACAGCTTTCATTGGTTAGCAGAGATTGACAATGCAAGAAACCTACAGACATGCGGGTCCAAGGTCAAGTCATATATTCAGGTAATGTTATCACACTTTGTATCCACACACACTGTGTATTGTCAAATATCTTATATTGCAACCTAATACAATGCAAAGGGCAGGTCTTCTTGAATTACAAAAGGTTTTAAGTACAAGCAAATGAGTTGTGAAAATTTGGGCAATTAAGAGATTATGATCAGATTGTCATGAAATAATTGCCACAATTCCTATGGGCCATTTGCAGTTAGCCATCTTGATATATGTGACTTATGCCACCATTTGCATCACACTCCTCATTTGTTTCACACACATGCACAACAACTCTAAATATAACTTTCATTCCATAGATCATTTTGAACCATTGCCTTCGTCAATTCTAGTGAATGCTGGCAAGATGTCTAAGATATAAGATTTTAATTTCCAGCATAATGAAGGCATCTTCACTCTTTTAGTTATAAGACTATGAATTGTGACATTCATCGTTTTATGCTCAGAAGTATTTTATACGGAATTTCCTTTCTAAACTGTTCTCAGATATTGATTGGGTCTTAAACCACATCTGTGAGGCAACATGATTACCTTGTTTCACATTAGCGATCTTCTGCTTATGTATGACTCATATTCACTAATTTCACACAAAATAATCTAATTCTTGGGGTGCTCATTGCATCAACATCATCTTGCAAGAGAATTTTCAATCGTACTATACAGTGAATATTTAGATCATTATTAGCATAGCTCATGGGACTCAAAACTGCGCAGCCTTGAACATTGAATTGCAAGTAGTGATAGAATTCATCATTTTAATTAGCTATTGTTCACTGAGACGATGCTAACTTCAGTTCCTTACAAGATAAAGCCCAAGAGAAGGTTTCTACCTGTAAATTCAATATATATGTTGTATCATCATTCAATATCATATGATTATGTTGTATCATTTGCAAGCACCAACTAACCCTTGCATAAAACAAACTATTTGCAGAGACCACTAAACATGAGTTGGTTTGGTATGCTGCCCTCTTACAAAGTGCAGCATGAAGTTCACCTTATCAGAGCACTGTTCCCCACACATACTGCACTTAAAAGAGGAGCCAGGTTCATGACATCCTTTGTGGATCACATACATCAGGCTGTCTTCAAACGTGATGCCACAGTAAGAGCATCGCCATGGCAACCCCTCTTGAACCCGACCTCCCATCAACGCCAGATAGGCAGACGGGCTCTGAGCACAGACATTGGACTGGGAGGAGGATATCTGAGTGCTGGGGGATTCAGTATTCCTTCTCTCCAATGGAGAAACCTGCTCCCCACCTCTCGGAGTTGCTTCAGTCGTCGGCCTCGCTCTCTGTCCGCCATGGCTTGCAGGCTGCATCAGCCCCTCTCTGGAGTAATGCTCACAGTGCTGCTCCATCCTTGGCTGAGAGGAGTTGTCCGATTCCGCTTCCCCCTCTTCCGCTCCCTCGTGGACAGATAGTTCTCGACGGACCAGACGACCCTCGACACCCGACCCGGATGCTTGTTCACTGCGGGGCAGATCCGGACGCAGGGTTGGGTCGTCTCTCCTGGTAGAATTGCTATGCACCTGAATCACATCCACCACCTCACTCCACTCCTCCGTCTTTATTGTAATGCCATCCAGTCTGCTTGACTTGTCATTAGAAGGAGAGCCAGCTGCCCTTCTACCTGATTCTTTCGCATCACGCATACCAGCACCCTCTGGAATTTCTGTCAGCACACTGGACGGCAGAGTTGTACTAGGGACTATCACAGGAGATGTTACAGGTTGGCACAGGACAGGAGCTGTGTTTGATCGAGACACGATTATGTGACTGTGAGGCATAAGAGAATAATGTGCACCTATGCCAGAGTCTAAGCTGCGGCTTCTTGGGCTTAGCTGTCTGGTGCCTGAATGAGTCATGACACCGGCAAGGTGTCCGGGGGAGATGGGCGAAACATCTGACAGACTTCTTGATGTATCTACCAACATGGGCGCCTGCTTCCTACCGATGGAGGCCTCGCAGCTTTCGCTCTTCAGGTGACGCTGGTACTCTGCTTCATCCGCCAGGAGAAGTCCACACTTACACTTGCGAGGGTTCCACTGGTAAAGCTTACTATGGCCTTTCATGTGACCCTGCAGTGCCCTGTTGGTTGCAAACTGCCTGCTGCACAATCTACAGGAGACAGGCTTGGTTATGATGGGTGTGGTTAAATATGGCATCGCATTCTTATCACAGTTCTGAGTTTTGCTCTTTTTCCCTGTTTTCATCATCAAAGGATGCTCTTCCCTGATGTGCTTCTGCAGACTGCGCAGCCCACCTATGTACAGGCCACAGTGGGGGCAATTCCTGTTTTTCTCAGCATGAATCCTGAGGTGCGCCGTGAGATGCTGTATGTGAGAAAATTGTGCGTTGCACAGATTGCATGTGTGCGTTTGGACATTGGCTGTGGAGGCTTTGTGGGACCTCCGATGCCTCTGAAATGAGGCTAGCGTGTTGAAATTAGCGGGGCAGAGAGGGCAGGCGTATGGCTTCACACCCATGTGCTTATTTACATGAAGCATCAAACGATGCTGGCTGGAAAACACACGATCGCACATGTTACACTTGTATTTGGGTCCATCTGGCATGTTGACAACAGCCATTGCTCCTGGAGCATCCTCAGGTGGTCCATCTGCCATGCCTCCGGCACCATCGTCATCGTCAGCACCCTCATCATCATCCACATCATCCAGCACAACAAACTGTGATTCTTGGTTTCCTGAGCTGTCTGTTGTAGAGCCCCCTGACCCGATCGGCTCCCGCGATGGCGACTCCCGCAGGTTCTCCGCACCATAACCCTGGGCATCAGTCTCTCTGTCACCTTCTGACGGGCAAGATAGATACTCCTGGCTCCCGCTTCCGCGGCTACGCTCTAGTCCACTGGGTGAGTCCAACGAGGTAGAGGTGCCACTCGATGACTCCATTCTGCTGTGCCTGAATGCATCCTTTAGGACCACTTTGGCATGAGGCATCACAGTACCATCTGGACTTGTCATGGCTGCTTCACTGATCTTCATTTATCCAGGGGCATCTGCATATCAGAACACAACAGTTCACTTTGCGAATATTGATTGTGTTACAAGTGTCAATAGACCTTCGCATATCCAAAGGGCCAGACATTATATGTAACCGTGCACCACAAAACAAACAAAAAGTCGCACCTCTAGATTTTAAGTGAGGACTCAAAAAAGGTGAAATGGTTCAACCAAGTCAATCTTGAGTTTTTCATATTTTCTGAAAGAGGTATCCTTCTTCTACATCATTCTTCAGTTTGGTATCATAACATGAATGGGAAAGTGTGTTTTTAGCAGTTTTTCTACAACCCTTTTTTTGGGAAAGAGTAGAATGATCAGGTTTGTCTTAGAGGCCCTTTTTCATGTCTTGAAATCCTTTGCACACTCCTCACTTTCAAGTCTAATAACTTTTGAAAGGATGAAGCTACTGCTTTACAAGTTAGCATTAATCATGGGCAGAATGTGCTAATAGAACGTGCTTAATTTCAGTTTAATCCGATAATCCCTTCATTGTTGTTGCTCCAGTGGTTTACATCCTGTATTTTGTCCCTTTCATGGCACAGCTAGCACAGCTAGGTAAAGATTAAGCGCTTGAATAGACTGTGTCCTTCAGAGCCTCCTTTCTCAGTTCACACTTTTCCAGAGTGTGTGCTTTCTTTCCAGTATTTAAGCTGTAGGTACAGGAGGTTAGGGGAGTCCATTTGAATTGAGCTCATTTTAAAACTTAGAGTCTGCTCTTCCAGAATCTGCCCTTAACTGAAAATCCATGTCTGGCGACTTTTTGTTGGTTTTGTGGTGCAGGGTCACATTGTAGATCACATAGATACTTTAACTTGACATATAGCCATTTTTCTTGACATCAAACTCTCTCTACTAAACTAAAGGTGATTTCTGAGTGTTCTTTTATTGTACATCTGGCTTCATTGAACAACTAAAAACAACCCTTATCCCCCATTTGTTATTTTAAAGAATCAAAAGCAAATATCGATAGGAACCTTCGCTGACTTAAAAAGACAGGGGACTGATTTCAGTCTAGTTGTTTCCTCGCAGCATACTAGTACTTTTTGTTCTCATAGGTTCTTCAAGGTAAATTCAAGGTAAATTCATAGGCATTGTGATTGGGGTCAACATGCCACAAACTGTCAAAGTGATCTAGGATTTACCTCTTTCACTTCAGTCAGTTTGAGTAAGAATCCATGGATTAGATTTAAGAAAGACATCTAAACTCTCAACACGACTCAATGTTCAAGTATCGAGATAATGGAGGCAAAATGGACTATCTATACAATAACATAAAAGTTAAAGGGACTGTACAGTACTCACTGGTTGAGGTGAGGATTCAGCTTGTAACTTTTTGCGAGATATTTTGAAACCACTCTATAAAATGCTAAAGAGCATACAATTCTAAGGGAAATCCAAAGTCAATTTGATGAAAATCGGTTTTGAAATGACTGAGAAACCTAAAAATAAATAAAAGCAAAGAGATCCTATTAATAAAAGTTGTGGCCTGTCAGTTTTTATTAGGATTGCTTTTTTGGATATCTCGGCCATTTCAAGGGCAATTTTCATCAAATAAACATTGAATCCTTCTTGAAATTACATGCTCTTTCATATTTCATAAGAGGTTTCTCATTATCTCACCAAAAATGTTATAAACCTGAATCCTCACCTCAACCAGTTTGGCAGTCCCTTTAAGGGCAAGGGGACACAAACATGGACTCCAGACATAACAGAACATGCACTATCTGGGAAGGGCTTATAGGAACATAGAACAAAGGAAACAAAATGGGTAGGTAGTTAGCAGGGCTCTGTCAATCCGGTAAGGAGGGTGAAGGGGGGGGGGGGGGGGGGGGGGTTAAGGAAATGGAGTGAAAGAACAAAAGGGAGAGAGCACGGTAGGCTCAGTCATGATCCCAAAGTCCCTGGATGGGCAGCCTGTACCTGTGAAGGATAAAGATAAATGGGGATACAACATCCAACAAGATCACGATTCGAACAATATGGGCAAATTGTAAAGGGTTACTAGAATAAAAAAGGGCTGAAGTGATAATAGGTAGGGTGAGTGGGGGGGGGGGGGGGGGGGTTACAAAAAGCCAAAAAGCTGGTGTACAAAAGTATGGCAAAAGAAATACTATAGTTCCCAGTTAGAGCCAACTAAAACACAGGCACTGGGGCTCAACACTGTACACTGTTTTGTCTGGTGGCTCATTTGCGATTGGGCCACTAAATTCTTTAAATTAGAAACGAGATGTGATTAATATCACTTTTGGGGTTAGAATAAAGGCAAGGCAGCTGGGTATTAAACTAAAGCCCAAGGAAGAAAAGTGAAAAGATAAGAAAATGTCAACCTTTTTAGAGTTCTACAACTTATCCTGCAAGCTATTAGCAAAGATTGATTCTTAAACTATTAAAGTTTCGATGAGACAATTATGATATGAAACAACTTGATTAGAGGTCTGGCAATTAGATCTACTGACCTGTAAAAGTGGATATTTTTGTCCGACTAATTTTTCGCGGTCAGCGGGGTAAGAAGAGTTTCAAGTGTTTATAATTCTGTGGAGCGGAATCAAGACCTCAACTACTGCCTACTGGAACATATGGCAGGCAAAAATATTTGCTTGTTTTTATTTTCGCGCTAATTTCTGGTTGCGCGAAATGCGCGAAAATTTCAAAACCGCAAAAATTTCCACTTTTATTAAATTTACAGTAGATCTACCAATATTAATGTTAAATCAACAATCTGTTACCAAGTGTTAGGTCTACCATTAGGCATTGGTTACTGTTCTAGTGTCATTGTAACCCTGGCACGGGGTGCTGGTCGCTGGTGCGGTTAGTGTCACTGTATAAAGTGTTAGTTTTCAGGACCTGCATATTAATTATTATACCGGTGGACCCTACTGCTCCAATTTACTTACCACACTCTACTAACGCGTTTAACATCCTTGTGCATCCTAGGCCGATATGTGCAAAAAGCTAGTAATTTATTACGGGTAGTGGGATTAAACATTACCCCTCACTGGCGCTTTGGAAGTTACTTTTGTAATGGAATACTAACTAAGTTACTGGTTGGAGAACTGAAATTATGGCCTAATTCACCTAATTTACACAAGCCCAACATCTGCAACTGCAAAGAAGGAAAGCAGATTAATTAAAATTTAAATTTAGTTAAATTAGTAGATTGTGTCGTGGAGAAACAACATTGACACTCATCATTTCCAGATGTAAGAGCATTCTAACGGACTTACGTAATTTCTGCTGCAGTTTCTTCATCGCGTAGGCACGGTGGCGATCGGAATCCCGAATTTTGTCCCACAAACTTGGATCTGTTACCCTAGTTAGCTGTTGTGTTGTCTAGTCTCAAACCACACGGTCAATAGCGTAGTGTAGCATGCACAGAGCATGCACCAGCAGCGGCACCAACGTACTGTGTTTAGGATGCCAGCTTGTTGCACGGCGGCTCGGCTCTCGACTCAATACATAAACTAGCAAAGTGTTACTAGTCTAGTTAGTATTGAATCGGCGGTCTTGCGCACCCATGAAGCGACAGTACTTTTTGTTTTCTAAGACTGGGCAACTCCATTGACAACTGGATTGTTTTATGAAATTGGTGAAATATTTTAGTACTTTCAATACAAATGTGAAGCTTTAGTAAATCAATATTATTAATATTGCTGGTATTTCCTGTGCACACATCTCGCATATTAGAACACGTACTGAATTTTACCCCACTATTAGAATGGACGTGTCTAGACGTACACACGACGTCATAGGTCAAAGTTGACAGAGGGAAAACCCGAAAGAGAGGAGTCGATCCATCGGAACGTGACTGACTGTTGGAACAATATCTGGTAATTACTGCCTTTTGACCAGTTTTAGTAGTCTAAAATTAAGTCAAGTATCCAGTATTCTATCATAGTAAATACTACTAATGCTAATGTAGATATGATGTATTTTCTGTGACATGTAAACTGATTAATCCACCTCCGAAGACAGCTGCCCGCCTACCGGACAACGATCTTCACTGCCCTGGCCTGGTCTACCACATAAACGGGGTGTCGTGTTTGGACGTTTAGGTAGCGGCTCGCCTCGGGCGAAGAAACAGTGAGTGTAGTGTATTATCGGTTCGCCAGCAAGTAGCCCTGCCCTGCGGCTTTAGGCAGGGAATAAGTCCTTTTAAGCCCGGCGCATACGGTATGGCATTCACTGGTCAACGATAGTACATGTACTATAATATTACTAATAAGCTACCACGAGCTACTACTACTACTAGACTCTAGTCTGAAGTGAAGCCAACAAATTTGTTGAGCATATGATCGTATGCACATGCGATGTTGTGAAAAGAAAAGTCCCTGAAATGACCCTGTGCTGTGGGCTGTGCTGTGAGAAGTGTAGCTGAGATCAGACATTGAGACAGACTGTGGTTAAAAACTTGTTTCTGACTGAACTCAAAATCTAAACTGTGTGTAGGGTAGTGTGCACTAGATCTATAGCGTAGGTTAGACTTAAATGCCCGACGGCAATTGTGCACTTTACGGCCCTATATCAGTTCGGGAAACCCACTCACAAGGGGGGCCCCTCCTTATAAGTAACCCGTCCCCCTTATAAGTAACCCCGTCCCCCTTATAAGTAACCCCCGGGGCACCCCTTATAAGGAGTCTCCACGCTTTTTTGCAATGCAACGCGAAAATGAAAGGACTGCGGCAATTCGCTTGATTATGTCCATAAAGCTTCACAAGTTTCCTAGTTACTCACGAAATTTGAGCAAAATCGGTTTGAGGCATCATATCTAAAATCATGGATTTAAATGCGATGTCAAACGACCCATGCGAATGCTGAAATGCGAGCGATTACTGGCGTGAGTGTCGCCAGTCGCGGCGGCGCGGCAATGCTTGAGTGCAGACGTGGCGACTGAGTACGTTACTCAGTCGCCACGTCTGCACTCAAGCATTGCCGCGCCGCCGCGCCTGGCGACACTCACGCCAGTAATCGCTCGCATTTCAGCATTCGCATGGGTCGTTTGACATCGCATTTAAATCCATGATTTTAGATATGATGCCTCAAACCGATTTTGCTCAAATTTCGTGAGTAACTAGGAAACTTGTGAAGCTTTATGGACATAATCAAGCGAATTGCCGCAGTCCTTTCATTTTCGCGTTGCATTGCAAAAAAGCGTGGAGACTCCTTATAAGGGGTGCCCCGGGGGTTACTTATAAGGGGGACGGGGTTACTTATAAGGGGGACGGGTTACTTATAAGGAGGGGCCCCCCTTGTGAGTGGGTTTCCCGAACTGATATTATCAGTGCGAGATTTTACCCTAATCGAGCAATGCGTGCGAATTCGAGTACCTATCAGTTAACACCGCGGGTTCGACAGCGTGTCTTCCGGCGGCCCTAGCACTGTACTGTGTGCATATGTACATGTATGAGTAGGGTGTCTGATCGCGCACTGCTAACCCTCGACCAAAACGCGCCCCTATCTCATAACACGCAAGTCCCATAGAATGCAATGGAGCCGCGCGCCTACGCCGTTTTGACCCAGCATTTTTGAGCAAAATTTCGCCTTTATTGCCAAATCCCCAGACCATGCCATTAACGAATCCTAACAAATTTGGTATCATATGAAAGAGGAAGTTTTTCTCCATATCCTATCAGAACGGCGGTACATGAATCCGACGATAAATTGATGTAAAAATCGATAGAAGCACATCTATCCCCATATCTCAGCGTCTGCTTCGGTGTTTGTATTGCCGTGAGACATACTAGTAGTTGAGGACATGCTGAATCCGATGGTGCCGCTAGTTTTTCGCTAGCTCCACGCCTAGGTGTGGGGATATCGCCTTGAAGATACCCCTTGCAATAATTTTTTGGTCACAGCGAACGTTTTAGGCGGGGCTTCGTATGCAAGAATCCATAGTAACTTCGCGCGAAGGGGCTAATGCATATGTAAATTTGATTACGCATCGCCGTCTAAAACCACATGGCCTCTACGGTTGTGTGGGGATGGATCGCGTGTGCATGCGGCGCGCGCCAGATGCTGCCAGCAGAGCTAGAGAGCTACCACTGTGTGTGTGTCACTACGTTTGTGTGTGTATGTGTTGTGTATGATGTGCATATCACGAGGCAGGAAACTGGGCTGTCGCTTGCGATAGCTCCTACATACAACACGCATCACATAGCATGCACTCTGTACTGTACATATCGAATACAGTCACGCTCACAAATCACGTACGTCTTGCAAAACAACCAGACTCTACTAAATTTCTGTCTACTACTATTAGTTTACTTGTGGATTGGTTATGATCTTATCGTTGTTCATTTATATTTCGAAGGTGCACTCGCAATGCTCGAGTCACTGGCACTAAGCCGAGAAATCGGTTGTGAATACAATCATGTCCGCTTAGCCAAGTGCGAACGAAGTAGGCCTTAGCTAACGTTACTGTGGTGCCCTGGTGGTAGCGGCAGCGGTGTATTACGAACACCCGATCGACAAAAAGGGCGTGGAAAAGATTTCGGAAGACTCTTATTTGGCCATTTTTGCATGTACGAATAGTGGTAATGTGGCATCAATTCCAAGCCTGTGGCTGTAGAGGTTGTAGCTTGTGCATTTCACGCGAGCTGCGTGCACCTGCTCTCGACAATCGACTGCATATTTCTTCGAACCATGCTCGCCATGCCGGCTCCCCTGGCCTACAATCGCGATGCTCTCCGCTCGGCTCCCCGAACTTTACGGGCGGCGCGGGGCTGCGCTAGCTGCCTAGCTGCTGCTAGCTAGCTGCGCCTGCATACATACGCGGGGTTCGTACGTGTTGTAGGGCGCTCAATACGGTACATGTGAATCGAATGTAAACTGAATACCGAGCACGTACGTACGCACGCAGCGCACACAGGGTATGACAAGACATAGGGGGAGTGGCTTCTGCGCTTGTTACGCGTATTTTCTAACCGCTGTACGCTCATTATCTGATCGCTGGAGATCCACACGCGAATGCAGCTTTTCGGCGTTGTTTGCAAACATGATTTGGGTCACATTTTCATGCGTGCTCGTAAAAAAAGGGGGTGATATTGCTGTGATTTCAAAGTTAAATTTCTCAAGATAGAAACATCATTTCGCCATGAAATTTGAAATATGTCTTAATGATGTAAGTCTCTTTCATATGAAATAATTCACAATTCGTTTCTCACAGAATTTCAAAAGTTACAAAAATGCTCCAGACACCCTAGTATGAGATTTCGCGATGGGACGCAGTGTGTGTGTGAATGTGTCAACGTGTGTGTACGTGTGTGTGTGCCACCGAACTGTGGTGCGTGCTTGATGAAAGCACTTACGGTACGCCACATGGTTGCTCTATAAACGCCTTTCGCTGCGAGGCGCGGCGTGATCGAGCACGAGCAGAGACCCCCGCAGACAAACAGAAGGTGCTGTGCATTGGCACACAACGGAACGCAACGGTAAACTTCCGTGCTACAATCGTGATTTTAAATGAATGAATTCTGCGTTATATCTTAAACAGGAGATCACTAATTAACCTATTTCAGAGGACTGTATGTCCACTCGTGGCCTTGGCGAAATTATTCTGTGAAATTATGATAAAAAAAAACCCATATCTTAATTCTTATCCCGATTCGTCAGTCTGTTAGTGTTTATTTCGTCCAGGCTTACAATACCGTTCCCCGAGCCCAACCAGACGCCGTGCGAAGTGTGTATAGCTACCGATTTACGGGCAGCCATTACATGGACACACACACACACACTCACACACACGCAAGCCTCGCCAGCGTGGTTGGTTCGCAGAAGCGCCAGAAGCGCAGTGAGTGAGACGGGCTTTTAGTGACCTTATCACTTGTCAAACGGCGTTCCATACAGCAAGAAAAGCTTGCCAGCTGCTCAGTGCGTGGTGGTTCACGGGATATCACCTTGGCATACGGCGAATAAGGTACAGATAATATAGGGCCGTAAAGTGCACAATTGCCTGCCCGACTTCACAAAGGTGGTTTAAATCTATACCATGGTATGTGCAAATTGTTTGTAGAGTCTATAACTAGCCCGACCAGATGCCATGCTTTGCACGGCGTCCCTGTGCGCAGCATGGCGTCAGACAAGCTCCGATACACCGATCTCCTGAGACCCCTCGAAATACAGCTACAAAACTATAAGGGCAATTCCGCGGTTAGTAACGTTACATTTAAAGAAATTTAGATATTTATTTTTACTACGAAATCACCATTTATTCATTTCAAGTCAAAGTCATGTTAAACCATGTTCATCCTTCCCAGGTCTATGATATAGAAAAGAATGAGCACAATCCAATGAAATATTAGAATTGCTATGGCAACTAAAAGGGCTGGTTAGTAACGTTACGAAAAAAGGACATGACAAAAAAATCAGTGTCTTGTAACAAAAAGTGTGCGAAATTTCAAGTTACTTGAAACAAAGTGTTGCATTAATTTCAATTATAGCATCATGACAAATGTTCACGCAAATATTTTTAGCAGTTCGACCGATAATTTATTACAGTAGCTAGACCCCCAAATGCATGGTTAGTAACGTTACATTTGTCCGGAGTAATTCCGCAGGTCATTTCACCCTTTTGTAATTGAAAAAATTTAACATGACTTCTGGAGTATTTAAATGTATTCATCTTTTACCTTTTAGCAAAAATTTGAGGAAAAAATCGCAAAGCAACCCACTGTAATTTGCATTTAAGTGAATTTCAGCATCCCCAGTCCCACATGTTCATTTTAAATGATGGTTTTAGATCTTGCAAAATCAATAAATACGAAAAATAAAATCTACTGAATTTGAAAGACCTTAGTGATTGGTGAACATCCATGGCATTAGTTGATACCTAAATTAAAGAGTAAGATAAAGAGGCATATTTTTTTTATCCATGTCATGTCCATCTAACTGCGGAATTGCCCATAAAACTCTTTAATGCAACTGTTGATATTGAAAATGTCTCCTGTCTTATTTCAAATTTCACGAATTACTCGCGTGAAACGAAATGCTTGATAAGCATGGTATATAGTCCATATAGTGAGCCCTCGGCCCTCATACAACTGTACATCGTAAATTGAGCGAAAATTGCAATTTCAAACCAGAAAGCTGACCATTGCAGCACAATTCTAAATATTGTACATAGACCCCAGCTTTTACAATTGTACATGTAACTCTGGTAAAGATGATAGACGTGTATATCGCAGTACTACTAGCCAAATTCGAGGCTGGAACCACGGTGCTCCGTTCGCTTGCTACTCGAGTGTCTCACCCGCACGATCGACAGCACTACCTTTTCCCGATGTTTTTGCAGAGCTGCAACGACATTTCCAATCACTGCCATTTACTGAGCGAGCGTATGATATTTAAATCTTTGTTTTCAGTAAGTTGTGAATTCTTGTTAGAGCAGTTGAGTATTTTTGTTTAATGAAATGTTGACAAGTGTGTGTGTGTGTGTGTGTGTGTGTGTGTGAAATCCCCTTATCGTTTTTTTTTCTACATTTGTATCGTTCCTTTTATTTTTCAAGTACAGTCGTGAATAAATATTCTTTTCTTTACTTCCTATTAATCTTTTCTGTCTTTTCTCTAAGTTTTCTGTATAATTTCCTTTTCATTGTTATTGTCTTCTTATGATGAACTTTGTTTCCTTCGATTTGTCATCCCCTTCATCAGCATTTTTTTCTTCCTCTCCAAATCTTTTTCTTCTCACATCCTTCAAATATCTTTTTTTCTTTCGTTTTCAATAACTATCATTATTTTGTTCTTGCTTCCTTTCTTTATGAACCCATATAATGTCTCTTCTTTCCTTCCCGTGTTCTTTTCCTTTTCATTTTTAAGACTACTTTCTATTCTAAAAATCTGTTTATTTCTTATTTTTGTATTTTTAGTGCTCTATCTTCGTATTCGTTTGTATGTATTTTTATTCTCTTTATCTGTATTTTTCTTTGTCCCCTTTTCCCGTTCTTTCTCTTTCTACATGTTTTCCTATCTGTTCTCTCGTCTTAGCCCTCTTCTCTCTCCTCTATCTCCCCTCTCTTTCTCTTTAACGTCTAATTTAATGAAGGCCATTATTTTTTTATTTTTCAATATCAACATAAAATCAAATTTTTTACATTCTTATTTCATTCAAATGCACACACAGCACAGAACAACAATTAGCCTTAATCATCTATCAAAACAATTCCACAAAAAATAATTTTTCATGAAAATTACACATTCCATCAGCTTGATAGGGTAGCAATAATTATTCCCCAGGCTGCTTTCTGAAAGTGGTTATAGTCAAATTCTCTTTCATAATGCTAGAAAAGTGAATTATCTTTAATTGTGGCATTCCCTTTAAATTTTCTTTATATTGTTATCTACACATGACATCATAACCTCTAGTAGTCTCCTAATCCAGCGGTTCCAACACCAAAACTCTAAAAATTCATAACTTTTGCATAGATTGTCAGCTTTTCCTCAAATTTTCACTGATGTGTTCTACTAATTCATGTTTCTCCTTTCACTCAGTCCACATTTCTCTTTGGGTTTGGTTTCCTTTAATGAAGATACCATAGAAAAACTTGTGATTGCTATGGGATCACTACATTCAGATCAAACTAATGACTGTATTGAGCGCTGCCATGAGAACGTGTACAATTGATTTTGACATGAAAATACTTAGTAACGTAGGCAAAGTAACCCAGGATGGTAATGGAGCCATCGTGCAGGTAGCCATCAGTGAATTTAGTGTCAGCGCTTGCGTTTGACAGGTTTTGCCATCAGAAATGCAAACTTTGCCCCTATGGACATTGCCTAATGGCTCAGCATGGTTGGTAATGCCAAATTAATGTGTGAAGCAATCAATTTCATGCGAGTAGAATATAAGATTTGAAGCAGAATTTAGAAATTTGTATAATACTGTATCTAGAGCATAGCTGGTACGAAGGATGTCTCAATGAAAGTGCGTAGGTCCTTTGTCAGACACTGTGCTGTGTGTGGTTTCTGGTCTAACTATGGCCAATGCAATGTAGATAGATCAAGGACATGTATGTAGGCCACTGAATGTTTTTCATGTCTTGTTTTGTTGGTTTTTGAAGGATCATCCCCAGTCACTGAGTATACCCTTGTCAATCATTCTCTTATAGGGGAAAATTATCATTTTGCAGTGGAGAATCTAGTTCATCTCAAGTATAAGTTGTAAAAGTGTCCCTCTGTCAACTTTGTGTTTGGGTGTTGTTGTTTTTTTTTCTTCTTCTTCTTCTTCTTTCTTTTTTGCTGAACAGTCCAGAAGAACATTGTATTCCTCTGCATCTGTAGATCTAATATTAAATCTTAAAGCCCTATTTTGTTTTCATGTGGATCTTTTGAAGTCAATAATCTCTCAAGTGAGATAAATTTGTAGTTGTTATGTTTCTTTGCATAATAAATATCAAAGTGAAGTGAAGCAAAGAATGTTGAATAGCAACCTGATGTCATGTTTGATAGCTAATCACCAATCTGAGCATCACTCACAATATACAGGTATTGACTGCTTTTGGGGGCATTGTCGATATTATTGCTCCTCCCAAAGCATTTCAACCCCATGCTCTCACCTGAGGAGCTTGCCCCGAGGGTCATAGCATGGCGCTGTAAAATCCCCTAGGGTAATGTTAACAATGCCCTGAAAAGAAGTGTGCAGTCCACGTAGTGTATGTACCACATACAAAAAAAAAAAAAAAATTGTAATATTTGGTTGATTGTGATCGTGCTAACCATGTCACCTTTACGCTATTGAAGCCATGAGTTTACATCACACGGTGTACACATGCCCTCATGTAATGCTTACAATATACAAAAAAAAAAACTTTAACAATTAACACTAGTACTATGGGGCTGTTTGGCACTATATAAAGGACAGTTTAATAAAACTGCAGGCAATCAATTGAATTCAAGACATAAAAGCTGCTCTGCGCTTGCTGTGCAAGTTGGATGGTTGGTACTAAAAAAATAGCTACAGCGTCTCAGAAATTCATGTTAAAGGTACATTTAAGTATTTTCAAAATACAGTTCTTTGGCAAACCCACTCAGATGATGACTTTTGATGTTTGGAATACTGAATATTGTACTACATAATGTTCTACAACATTTTCCATGTCTCCGAAAGCCGAACTATGTAAATGTGCGCAATGCATCAGCCAATCGCGTGCGAGACCTTGCGCCAGAGCAACACTGGGCACATTGGCGCGGCGTTCAAAAGAAGCTCGAAACTGACGAGTGTGATCCAACATAGGGTGTTTAAAATTCCATTTTTGATAGGAAAAACAAAGTCTTATGCCATGAAATTTAGTGTAGATGTAGAAAACATACAGTTTGTATCAAAGATTTTATTTCTGCAAAAAATCAAAATCGACAAAAATAATGGTCAAAATCTTTGTACTCCGCCCAGGAGGGAATTTGCTCAAGATTGCGACTTTTGCCTGAAACCATTGTCGCGGGTCACATTTGTAAACTACACAAGCAATAAATACGTACATCTGAGCTCTCACCTCTCAAAACTGTTGCATTTTGCGATGGTATAAGACACAGTTTTCAATAGAATTCTAGTAGATTTATTATCATTTCTAATCAGTATTAGGCCATTCAGTTAAAAAACAACAAATTTCAATGAACATTCACTATTTTACCTTCTACTGTACAACGTGTATTCATTCGTAGATGTCTGTTCACCAAATACGTACATGTATGTTACAAAAAATATAATACTTTGGCAAAAATGCAAATAGATAGCTTCTTTGAAGCTGTTTGGGGTCAAGTTATCTCTCATTTAAGTATTCTAGTGTATAAAGATCACATTGTATTGGGGGTAATGCACACTGGAAAAAGAAAATAACTTAAGATCCCTGAAAAGTATCTGATATTTTACCTTGGAAATGCCCAGATGTTTGTAAAATACAATGTATGCATTCCTCAGACATTGAAATCTAGCTCATTAGGTCTTGATTTATAATGAGCCTACTGTAGTATACAGCAACATGCCCAAGACAATGTGGTTAATCGTTTGTAACGGACAAGCCAGCCAGCAGTTTCAGAAATCTACCTGTCAGAATTTCATCTCTGAAATGATTTTTCCATCCCAAGGCTCCCATGCTCATTTTTCCTGTTTACATCGTCACTGAACGATAGAAGTCATACATGTACTTAGAAAGATTAGATGTAAGTTAAATACAGATGTACACACGTAGCTTGAAAATTACAGCATACAAACTGGATGAATTGATGAATGCCTAAAATTGATTTATACAGAGTCAATCTTTGAAAATGTTGTACAATGGATAAAATCCTTTCATTGCAATAATGTAAAGTTATTAGTAGGTAAATAAGAACAGTCAGGTATTGTTGGACACTCACTGAGTAAACTGTTATATTTGTATATCTGTAGGCATTTAAAAAAAGCACCTACAGGTATATTGAAGGGAGAGGGTATTGCCACACTATAGCGGCCTGTCACTGAAGACAGCATCAAATTCTTCTCCTTTTTCTCATTTTGTAAAACTGCTAATGTTGGATACATAGACATCAGTCGCATCAATGGACATTTTTGTCATAGCTATATTTGCTAATATCAAGCTATTTCAGAGTTTGGTATATTTGGAAGTGATATGCACATGGAGGAAAACAAAACCACATCTGCCAAATTTCCTTGTGATTCTTCAAGAATGGATACCACGTATAGTGGACAAATCTGGCAAGTATGCCTGATTTCAGGAAACAAGAAGCTTTATTCCCATTTTTGCAAACACCTGCTCCCGATGGTGATGGGTGATTGGTCTTAGTGTTTTATTTTTTTGCAGTATTTTCTCCCATTTACTGTATTCATGTGCACACAAAAAGGGAAGCAAAACCAGACCTGCCAAATTCTACAGTTGCCATAGGTGGGATGACAAACTTGCCATATCTGTGCCTGATTTCAGGAAATGAGAAGCTTTATTTTGTAAAACCTTGTATTTGTATTTTTTTCAAACTCCAGCTAATGGTGATTACATAGGATGCTGGGCAAATTCCTATCCGTGCAGTATTTTCTCCTTAATTCATAATATTTATTGAATTTCCTGGGCTGGCAGACTAGAATGGAAGGGTGCATGGATGCGTACTGTACGTACAACATATTATAGATGCAGAGAGAGGCAGACAGACAGACAGACAAACAGAGAGACAGACAAACAGAGAGAAGGGCTTTTTACACTTGTAAATTTTGCTTAGTCCCGTACCAACGGTGGGGCTAAGGGGGGGGGGGGGGGGCCTTAGCCCCACCGTTGGTACGGGACTATCCTTAGCCCCACCGTTGGTACGGGACTATCCTTAGCCCACTTTCTGTTTACACTCGTTTTTGCCAAAGTGGGCTAGCCCCACCGATAGTCCCGTACTATCTGGCCCTGCAAAATAGCAATTGCGGTGCCAAGCAAGTGAGTGTAAACAGAACGAAAAAATAATCCTGGGCTAAGCGACGGAGACGAAGTCCGACCCTCACTGACCAATCAGAAACGAGGTAATCAAGTGCTGCCGGTGCGTGCGTGTACGTGTACAGTACACAGCGTAATCATGAATATTCATGTGGTTTGGAAAGTCCGGGGCTAAGAAATACGAGTGTAAAAAGGTCAGTTTTCTCCTTAGCCCCGGACAAGAGATAGTACGGGACTAATTGGCGAGTGTAAAAAGCTGAAAAAATTGGTACGGGACTTACAATAGTCCTGGGTCAGAGAAAGTCCGGGGTTAAGAAACACAAGTGTAAAAAGGGCTAGAGAGGGAGAGAGAGATGAATATCTTTGACCTGAATATATCATAACATTACCTTGATTCTGTAGGCAGTTCCATGAAAGATCATGAACTACTCCTTCCGTTTTTCTGAGAAAAACAGAGTAGATTCCTGGAACCTGATCTGTTTATCATCACTATAAATGAGATCATTGTCAGATGCACAGATTTATTTGTACAGTACCATTACAGGCATCTCCCTTTAGATAATGCATTGTGTGGAACTACCATTTTGATGTATTGTGTAAGAATGCTGGTAGCCCTGCAAAACAGTGTAACAGCCAGGAAATGGCTGATATTTAAAGACATCATAAATAATGAATAAAAATGTATGCCTATTTTAAAGATTGATCAACAAGAACAGATGTGTTGCATGATTGTGTACGTTGTACATACATGTACTGTAAAACCAGAAATATTTACAGCACGAGACTTTTTGCAAAATCACCACTGACTTCTATGCTTTGTGTAGGCAACTACATTTACTTTCACAAATCGTAGCTCCTCGCAAAATTTGCAAAAAGTTTCCTGCACGCATACACTTCTGATTCAACAGTCACCATGGTAATATGGATATGTTTGATGTACAATGTACACATACATTGTAGATGCAATTTTCTTACTGTTTACTCGACTGGGTCTCCAGTGAGCTTGTGAAGAGAAAAAGCAAAGCACTGAGGGGCGTATCACATTCCAGGAACCACTGCATCAGATTTGTCACATGGTTCTGTGATGGTACAGTGTATCAGTGTGTCCTGAAATCAAAATGAATGATGTTAGCATTTTTGTACAAGTACATGAAAATACCACATACACACACACACACACACACACACACACACACACACACACACACACACACATACATTGTAAAGCTAGCAGCCAATTCCTACTTTGTCTTACAAGTACATATTGTAGGTAATTTTGAACTACTGTATGTATGTGCATGATAACCACCCAATGAAACATACCAGGGTGTGTGCACTGCTTGCGTAGAATAAGGATATGTGTTTAGGAATCAATAATTGGACTTGACATTGAATGCCAGGTTTTAATGGTTTGTTGTTTTTTCTTCTTCTTTCCATTTTGTACAGTTTATAGCCATCCATTGAACAATTTATGAGTTCTGTGGTCATCTTTCAATGGCTAGTGGCATTAGACTGTGTATTTTAAGTGCATACATGTACGTGTACATCCCCTATGCACTTTTTTCTTATTTCTGTTTTAATTAATGCAGTTTCAATTTATCTGTTGAAGTGTTACTGTCTGATATCGGTGAATTCATGAAAATGGTTTCCAAGAAGGCGTGCGCATCATTTCCTGTAAAATTCATAAATATCAGTTATGCATCACGTCCCATTCAGGTAAAAGTGTTGGGAGGAAATGTGTTTAATCCATGTGCGAAAGTAGTGCCATTGAAGACTTTTTGCTGTAGGTACAGTACATTCCAGGTGTCAATCTATATCATATGAAACTCTGAACTTGAAATACACATAATCACAGGTCTGTTAAAATCACATCATTGAAGTTACTATACATGACCCAGAAATTTTCATGTGCATAAAAAAAGAATAACAAAAGTAAAATGCATGCAAAAGTGGGTTGTTTGTTTGTTTGTTTTTTCTACATGGTGCATTATAATCGTAAATGCCGTGGCAATTCGTAAAAGTTTAATGCCAAGAAAAAGACTGTCAGCTCCAAATCATTAATATTTCATTCCAGAATGTTTCTAGTTTTACAGTAGACTACTAGTATATTCTTTCTCGGAAATTACCACTCTGTCTCTTAATTTGTGATCTTTGCATTTTTAAGAAATGTGCATTCACTGTATATGATTTGGAAATAAGACATTTGTTCGAAAGACATTGATCTAGGAGTCCTGTGTTCTTTGCATGTTAAGATGGCTACCCATCTAAGTGAAGGGACAAAAATGCAAGCTGCTATTTTACATTGGCTTTTGATTTTAATGAAGGATCCCCAGTGGTTCCAAGATCCACATCCCCGCAAAGGATTTTTTTACCGCAAGAAAACAAAAGCAGGAAATAAAAGCAAAGGGGGATTAATGAAATGTTGGCAAACTTCTGATCAGTAGAACAAGTTATTACCTACAGAATGAAACAGTGCATTCCACAGCACTGTGGGGCACCCCCTTGTTACATTGTACATATCATGTGATATTGCTTTTATATTGCACACGTCTCTTTTTAACCTTTTGAGGACGAGTCCCGGGCAGGTGTCTAAGGGAATAGCAAAATCAGTCCGTCTTCAACAGGTTAATACATTTTGCCCATTTGCCAAGTGCAATGTTGGCTAAAGGGGCTGTGAAATCCAAATAGTTTATGTTGATTTGTGTTGATTTATGATACCCTCAACATCACTTTTGCGGTGAAACAAATATATGCATTCCATATATTTTTAACGATTCTTTTCTTCTATTTTTCTTCAGATTACTTGGGAATGCCCACAGAAAATCTTTCCAGACCAATATTCCTCAGATGACCTCATCTGTCAATCATTGCTTAAGTACTGAAATGTTTAACAAAAGACACTGGAATACACCTTCCCCTCGACTCAGCATAACTGGCATGTTCCCTCACCATGTCTTTTGTTAGTCATATTAATATCACAGAAACAACACAAATAAAAAAAAAATCAACGTGTACATGCATTTGGATTTCAGGGCCCCTTTAAATTTTCGCAGCTGTGCCAAATGTTGAACAAACGTCCAAACATATTGACTGGCCCTTTTATAAAAGGCTTGATTGCTGTTGAATGTTAATAGTGGTGAAATTCCACTTGAAATTGCAAGTACACCTACATGGTAATTTGGTACATTGTAAATCAGAACAGCTACGGATATGATACGCAGTGAAGCCATAGTGGTACCTCCTTAGAACCAGCATCTCAATTTCCATTGACGTTATTATATGCTATGCAGTTGTTGTACAGAAAAGAATCATTACCAATTTCTTGTTCACAGCTGTCCCTGCAGTCTTCTCAGGTATGCGCAATGGGATAGTTTGACTTCCTTTGAAAGTGCTCAACTACCAGGGCATATGTTCCATTTCAAAGGGAAGCAATACATTTAGTAAGTCGTACTTCCCGTAACAGAAATATTCATGTTCCTTTACTGTATAGTCTCTGAATGTGTACATGTTCGTCTTGTGATCCTTTTTAATTGGCAGTGCTCTGTAGTACCTGGAAATGGGGAACAAACACTCCTGTAACTGTTTGAGGACCTGCCACAAGAACCCCTCCAGGCGGCCGGGAAGGGTGCCACCACAAGACGTCGAGCGCTACGAGCCAGCCACCCAAGAACCGGACCAAGACGAGCGGGTGAATAACCTACAACACATCAGTGACAGGGAAAAGGGCATTGAAGGTAAAACATTACAGACTGTCTCCGTACTACACACATCCTGCAAATTGCACTTCTTCTTTTTTTAAGCAGTGATACATGGTACAATGGTAGTGGCAGATATGATTGTGCTATGCTGCTTTTAAAACAAGCAAAGACTTTAGAGAGGTACAATATGTACATGTTGTATGTGTATGAAGTATTAAATGTTTCACATTCACTGTGAAATAAATGGATACCAAATATTAGCATTTCATGAATGTTAACTTTGTTCTGATGTATCAAACTTTAATAGAGTAATGTGTATAGGAATTGTCTTTGAGAACACTTGCCCTCATTTGGGTGAGTCCGAATGACAGTACACTTCTATATTTTTTGTAATCTTTTATAGTGAGTTCATATATAAAGTATCACATTGCAAGCAGTTCACAGTGGGAATGAAATACAGCTGTACTTGTAGCCATTTTCTGTGCTGCAGCCATGCAGTGTAAAAATGTGAAATAATGCATGTATGTAATTATGTAGCAAGGACAAGTATTGCGAGAAAGTGCGCTTTGTCAGATTATGGCATCATGAGCAATGAATTGCTGCCATCGCAAATGATTCACATCTTTCTCCCGAAGTACACAAAATACAATATGTGTGTGAGTGTGTGTGCAAATGTTCATGAGGATGAAGTGTTCCATTATATACAATGTACAATGTACCAGTATCAGGAATGCATATAATGCGTATTACCCGACATGAATTCACCATCTGTGATGTGTGTATCGGTGTGAATCTTTTCCCGAAATTGGAAAATAATTACCTCCAACATACCATTAAAATGTTGCTGTGAGTGTGAGGCAGTGTACAAATCCCTGTTCATATCATATCAGTCAGCACCAATATCCCTCCACTTCCCCCCCCCCCCCCCCCCACATTTTGCTCCACATTAGCACACCTTTAGATGTCATACATGTTTGCATCCTCTGGTTTTAATAGCTTTCGGCTAATTACACACGTTTGCTCTGGGAGCAGCTGGTCATTATGCCACATACTATGACACAAATGCCTGCCGAGTGAGCATGATGTAGCAGTTTCAAGGAACATTCTGTACAGACAACTGTGTACAGTAGTGTGTCACAGTGTGTATTTCTCCTGCTGCAGTATTGCAAGGCACAGAGCTCCATTACAACTGTGCATGTTCTTCACAGCATTTGACGCTCACATTTCTACGGATAAAAGTCGCTCTTTGATTACATTTGTACTTTTTAATTAAATGCACGAGATTTGTGTTTTCATATACAGTGTACATTGTATGCATGCTCTCAATATCAAGCTACATGTGATGTAGGTTTAGTATAAAATTCAGTAGTTTTGTTAAAAATTTAGTACTCTCAGTTAGTGGTGGATGAAATCAATGCACATTACAGGTACAAATTTAACCAAAGGATTGGAATTTGTACTGTAGCATGTAAAAAGGTGATTTTGTTCAGGGGCAGTATTGACATGAGTTGACTGCCTCAACCTAGTAGATATCCATTATTTTTTTTTTTTTTTTTAAACTGGGCATGTGCCTTGGTTGATAGATTTTACAGAGATTTGAGATTTGATGGATCTGCATTCTACAGTGTATCATTGTGTATGTATTGTACATATATATGTACATGTTTGATGGATTGAAACCCCCCCCCCCAAAAAGAAAAAAAGTTCAATGAAGGAATAAATAAATAAATAAATAAATGGATAAGTAAAACTGTTAATGTAATTATAAAGGAAAAACTGCAAAAAAGGAAACCATGTTTACAATTTTCCCTTTGATAGGAATGAAGAGAAATAGTCAAGGCTTTAAAGTATACATCAACTTTACAAAGATTTCTGAGGTGTGCTATACTGTCCACAGGTACAGGCATAATATGGTACATTTAAGAAATTATACAATTTTATGATATATTGTATATTGATATTGATGCATTGAATACAGTGTTCAATAGCCTTTTCAAACCTACCATGTAAATGTTCCTATTAATACTCCAATGCCAAGTTGATGATACTGGGTATTCCATTATGTTTACTACAGTTGTGTATCATGTGATGTGGAGGTACATGTAACAGTGAAAAAGTGGAAGTTTCCCTATTTATCTGGTGAATAGATTTTTAAGTCAATAAAGACATCTCTCAGACAACAGCACCTTTTTTTTCAGATCTACTCCCCTCACACACACATACACACACACACACACACACACACACACACACACACACACACACACACATGTACAGATGAGTAAACTTTACTGTAAGGCAACCTACCATGTATTTTGACAAAACTGAGATGTGAAATGAAAAAGAATGAAATATTTGTAGAAGCTTTGCAGAATACAGAATTATTCCCAAATGCATCAAAGCCAGATACAGTACAGCTGTATCATGTGATAGGTAATTAGAAAGCCACTATAACATTGTGGACGTCATCTTTAATTCATATTAAGATACATGTAGATCAAGGAGGCTTTCCACAGTACCAATGTTAGTAAACTGTAGCTCATAGAATGGGCATGCATCATTTAGATGTACATAGTTAACATTTGAGCCTAGATTTAAGACCCAGATTAGGCTGTGCCATTGCTTTTAAACCTCCCTGGGGCATACAGGTAAGTGGGTATCTGATTTCATTGAGATCTATCTGGAAGCCATGTAAAATATGATGTGGTTCAAACCAATTCAGTAGACAGAGAAAAACCTTCTCAATGGGGTAACAACATGTGTAAGGATATGATAGCCACTATTTTCACCACAGTCATGGGATTTTCATATGCAGTGATACTTGCAGTGTGCAAATGTTTTGTGTGTGGACGTGTGTCTTACATGTACAGCAAGTATATTCTGTGATGTAGACTGTTGTGGGCTTTGTTTATTTCACATTAGACTTTCATGGAGCGTCTCTGCATTCTTTACAGGCGGCATCCAGTCGCTCCACCCTACAGCTCATCATGAGAACATTGTGCACAGTGTGATGTTTGTGGGACAGTCCAGTGAATGAAGTCTATTGGCTGCCTTGCCCCGCCCCCATCCTCCCACACCCCTCCACCCCCCCCCCCCCCCCCCCCCCCCACCCCCCAAGGTGGGAAGTGTTTCATGACACAGGCACTCTTGGAATGTTTGCTCATGGATATCGTGATCCATCAGGGAGGGCTGGTGGAGCGTAATGCTCACAACCCCGAGAAACTCCCTGGCAGTTGGGTCACTGATTAGTGCTCTCATTTGCGAAAACAGCCCTCGCCCTCTGCGATTGTCCGCAGGGATACCTTCCAAGTGTATCTAATCAGCATCTTGATGGGCAGAGGGAATGTCGTTCTGTTGAAAAGGAAGAAGACATTTAACATTACCCCCATTCCTGATCTCCCAACCGTTCTGAATTTGGAGGAAATAATCAGAATTTTGAGCATTCCCAGCTCTTTTTTCAATAGCAGTTTCCTATTTTTCTTGATAATCTCATCACACACTTCTATGGGAACTGCTCTTTCTTTTGTATACTTTGGAGACAAATCATCCGTATTTTCTGATCAGAAAATGGTTGGGAGGTCTGCCATTCCTTAAAGTACCAAGGTTCGAGAAGATGAGCCTTGATTCTGTTTTCTCAGCCACTGATTCTCGATACTTCTTGTTTTTGTACCCATGTGATGATGTTTGTGTGTACATGTACACTGTATGCTGTGTGCACCAAATATTTTGCAAGGTTTTATTTTCACAAATCTCCGGAGTCACATGCTATTCGGCGAATTTAAAAATACAAACAAATATTATCTCGGCTGTTCCTGACACGAATGTGATGTGCATACCCAATTCATATCTCAGTTCAGCACTAAAAAATTTATTCCAAAATTGCAAATTTAATACTCACAAAATTGTTGGGAAGTCCCTATTCATAAAAAAATTAGACTCACTATTTTTGCTGTGTACAGTATTTGGGTATTCAATGGGGATCGCAGATAGGGGAAGGCTGTATGAGGTGCATCATTGCAAATAAGTTTTATCCATTCATTAAACTTAACCACCACCACGACTTTAAACTGTTTTTTATCTGTTTGTAATAGCAAGCTCCCCTAAATACTCTGTTAATTGAATGCAAGTAATGCAGGTTTCCTCCTTTCCTTCAGATTTTATGCATCGTATTGGCATGGTTTACCTTCCTCCTGTGCTCTGGCTGTGCATTTTCTTGAGTTTTAATGTATGCCACTCCTTAACTCCTTGTAACTTTTGACAGTCCGTCCCTCTGCCTTCCGCCCTCTCTCTTCCTCTTTCTCTTCTCTATCTCTAGATTGGTTACTCAGTAACACACTTATATGCACTCACTGTCTAAATCACTTCCTTGATGTGTAATCTGAATGTGATTTGCCCCTGTATTCACCTGTAGTCCAGTGCTATTTTTGGTCCAGCGCCCTACGTAGCTGCGACCAGTCTGCGGTAGTAATCTCTCAACCCCAGCGGTTGACCAGCAACCCCACCCAGACTCTTTGCTGCTGCTGCTGCTGCTCCTATTTCAGTTTCCCTCAGTCCCTTCCTTGTCCATCCAACATATCTACAGGAGTCCACATTCTCCTGAGAGCATTCTCTGTTGGGTGGCCATGTTTGATCTGTCCACTATGCCAGCAATACACTGTGATTGGTCTTCGTAGTCTCAGTGTAATCTGTACTCGATATTGACATGCACCTACACATGGATTTTTCTTCTATGTACAAAGAGGGAGAACATATAGAGCAATATTTTTAGTAATATCCAACACCTAGGGATTGATTTCTTTTCCTGATTAGATGGTAAATATGATATAAAGATATGAATGTACAATATTGATTATATGTAAATATATCTAGAGATAGAAATATATAATCATATAAATATGTGGATATAAGGATGTAAATATTAGTATTATATGAGTATGTACCACAGTATACATGTATTTACAAGATACTGAGACTATAGGGCTCATCCATCGGGGTTCTTGCCAACTCCTGGAATGCATTCATTTTATACTGATTCCAGTTTTTAAAAGTCAGTGTGTTGGCTTAAATTAATGTAATGTGCAACCTGTATTCTATTTAATGTTTTTCTTCTTCTGCAGGTACAACGTGTATGTTCACATAATATGTTTTGTTTCTTCTGGCTAGAATAGTTCATATTTGTATGATGTGCACCTGTAGCATTAGATGTCAGTTTGATTATGCAATCGATATTTTTGTTGTTTTTATATTGACACAGAGGATGCCCTAGATCCGTCAGTACACCCGAGGACTAGCACCATCTTTTTGACGAAATCAGAAGCATTAGGTAGGTATCTTGGAGGAGGAGATTATAACTTTTCTGCCCTACATGGTGCAAGGGGAAATGACTTACAAAAGTGGTATATTGAATGTGACCCGCCGCAACAAAAGGATCCGAAAGTCGCTGACGGCTGAGCCGAGAGAATTGAGTTTGAAGTCAGACCAGCAAAATCGGTCAAAACCATTGAATTTCTGTTTTTGGCATAATGTTGTAGTCTAATGTTTCATCGGATCCTTTTTCAGATTTTTTTGTTGTATCAGGTCACATATTTTGTGTTTACCAAGAAGTGAACTCCGTGTAGTTTTGTCCTCTTGAATGGCTTTTTCTTTTACCCAAATAATGTTTTGTGTGCGTGTGTGTGTGTGTGTTGACAGTATATTTTGTTTTATGTTGTATGTTTGTAGCATGTGTGTTTGTGCGTGTGTGTTTGTTTGTTTGTTTTTGTTGGGTTTTTTGTGGTCTCATGCTATCAGACAATCACAAATTGACTCTAAAGGGATGTGTAACAGAAATATGTAATGGATTGTTCACTAGCTTTGCATATGTACAAATGTGTATACTTTACACAATGGTGTTACGATCAGTTGTATTTGTATGATCTTACCTTCAACTGCAATTAAACAAGATATAAGGTGGAGGGAATGCTTACGTGAAAGCAATGTATTAATAACAGATGGAAATCTTTGTGAATCTACAGATGGAACAGTGTTGTATTTTAAAGTTGATGTGAGGTTAATTTTGTTTTGTTTTGTTTTGTATGCAATGTCCAGAGGTGAGCCAGGAGAGGAGAAATCACTACGCTGACCACAGACTGAGCACGCTCAGTAAGAAGTTCAGTTCGTGTTCCACGATATTCATCGACGACAGCACAGTGTCACAACCGAACCTCAAGTCAACAATACGATGGTAAGAAGCACCGCTTTTAGCTTGGCATAGCACAGACACACATACGTGCACACACAGGAAAAGAAATGCAAAAAATACATATGTGTATATGATTAGTAAATAAAACATGACTAGCTATATATACAGCATATTATGGTGTCTCATCAGTCAAAACCACAATACAAACTGCCAATGATAAAGAAATCCAGATGGACATGTTTGTACCTCTGAGGATCATGTTGAGTAATGATTGTCAGACTCTATCTAAAACTGACATGATAGTTTCTAAATATTTTGTGTGCAAACATAACATTTTTATGAGATTATTTATGCCTATTGTTTTATTTCTTTGTAAACTTAAATATTATTTGTTTGTTTTTTAAATCTAAACTGTTCATCCTGAGAAACAGAAAAAATGATTTCTTTCGATTTTAGTCAAATGAAAGTGTTAGAAAAAACTACTGGTAGTTAATTGTGCTTGTATGTATCTTTCTTTCAACTCCAGTGTATCACTTGCAATATACTACCACATAAAGAACAGAGACTCCAGTCGACAGATGGACATATTTGATGAAAAGCGATACCCACTATCAGTAAGTAGTAATCAATTTAACAGGGTGCTACATAACTTTATTTTACCACTTGCCCGATCTGGCAAGCAGATTTTCAAATTTGCTGTGAAACATTTGCCCAAATAATAATTTTGCTTGCCCAAAAACAAGGGGTTAATAAAACACTATCATTTGAATAAACAGCACAACAAACTTGGTCTGATCAAGTGTTGCCATAGAAATGCATTGGGGCTTCTTCACGTAGGTGTTGGAAAGTTGCTGAAATGATGTGTTGCATCACTAAACAGCCATTATCGTTGGGCTTCTGTGTGTTGACTTTGTGGTTTGTTGGGGGGAATAAGTGACAAAATGATGCATTCAAAACTTTTTTGCTTGCCCAATTTGGGCAAGCATTTGTTTTCATTGTTTAAAAACACTTGCCTGAATTTGATTTTTCACTTGTCCCGGGCAGTCGGGCAAGTGCTTATGTAGCACCCTGCTTTAAGGAGTGATCAATTCTTTGCAAAAGTGAATTTTCTGTGCCAAACTCTCTTCAGTAAATTTCTGGCTGGCGGTGTCTACTATTTTGTTTTTTCTGTTTTTCTATGAATTTTTCAGGAACTCAAGAACCAACTTGAAAGTTCCAGTGTTGATCTCGTATTGATAACTAAAAGAATGACTCGGCCATTACTGGTTGGCCTATAGCACTGAAAATGACTTTGATTGATTAAAAAAACTAGAGAAGCACTCTGAGAGCGCAGACCTCCGCCAAGCATGCAGCTCATTTCCATCATTGATCTTGTTCTTCCATAGAGATATCAATGATTTCCACCCATAGGCCTATGTACTTATAGCATGCTGAAAGTGTTTATAGTGTGCTGAAAGTCGCCCGATTTCCCAATATAGAAGCCTTTAATAGTTATGTCATAAACCCTCAGCTGCACGGCGCACCTCGCCCTAGCAGAAACTAGAGCACGCACTTTAGTGCACGCATACAAACCTCAAATACGCGCAGCCTGAACTCCCAAGTTCATTGACCCTACCTGCCAAAATATCAAAAATCCTTCATAAATTCCCCCAAAATTCTCGGATCACTACCAAAAGTTAATCGTTTGGTACTTGTGTCATTCTCGACCTTTCCTGCAAGTTTCATCCCAATCCGTTAACTACCTTTTGAGTTATTTTGCACACAGACAAACTACATTGTAACTAATTAACGAACACACACACAAACCAACAGTAACGAAAACATAACCTCCTCCCTTGGCGGAGGTAAAAGAGGCGACTACCATTGGTCACCACTGAACATTGTAAGGGACAAAAACCAGCAATCATTTTTTGTTGTGTAAAATATCTGTTCCTTTGTACTGATTGGGTCTCTTTGTCCAAGACAATAGCTTGCTGGTCAGGTCATTTGCATTTATGATGTGATACAACTGCCAAATTGTTTTCTTTTTCTTTCTGATGTTGTTTACCCATCTTCATCCACCCATCCAGAAAACTCCGGTTCCGGACGACTACGACAAACACAATCCGGAGCACAGACACATCTACAAGTTCATCCGCATGCTATTCAACGCAGCTCAGCTCACCGCGGAATGTGCAATAGTAACTCTAGTAAGTGGCTGTGGGAGTGTCTCATTCTTTATTGAATCTACATCCAAACCCCTTCAAACTTTTTCTCCTGGTCTACAAAGCATTTTACAACAGAGCATCAAAGTGCAGCAAGGAGTATTGTAATAGACATTCCCATGCAAGGTGCACTAACCTGTCAATGTCAGTGACTTTTTATGTGACAGTTGAACAGCAAGCTACAACATGTAGCTATTGATACAGCTTTTACCTCAACTGCTCTGAAACTAATGGAGCAGGATCCCCTCTCTGAAATCTTTTTTTTTTCCCCAATTCAATTCAATTTTGGTTTTATTGCCAATAAAGAAGAGCATAACAGTGAATCTGCAGACTAATATTGCCATATGATACAGAATTTTTTGGCCAAAATTGATTTACAAGACAGTTGTATAGTAAATTATTATCCATACTTGGTCTATTTCATATGCTATCCTTATGTATACATTGGGCAAGCAGAATTATATGTTCTGCAATATGTACCTTTGAATTATGATGAATTTGTCAATTTGTAATATGTAATTGTAATTTTTTGTCTTGTTCACTATGTGGACTACATGTAAAAAAACCAGTGAAAAGAGAATTTCCTTTATGGACAATAAAGCAATTCATTCATTCATGTGTACAGAGAAAAATTTTGATTACATGAAACAGGCACAGTGAAATATATGCATCCTAGATTTATTTATTTTTTTATGATAATAATAATGAATAAATAAATAATTGTTTTGATGTCATATTGCCTTTATACTATTGAACATAGCACTTACAGAAAGTTACAAGTGAATACGCTTGGTGATATGCATACAATTCAGACATACACATACCTGCTGGGGGGTGTTTCATAAAGCTGTTCGTAAAGTTACGAACGACTTACGAGCGACTGGTGATCAGTTCTTGTGCTGAATTATGGAAATTCTGGTAAGTATAGCACATAGAACTGATCACCAGTCGCTTGTAAGTTGTTCGTAACTTTACGAACAGCTTTATGAAACACCCCCCCTGCACCTATGCACAAAAAAGATGGTGAGACAAAATACATTTCCACATGTAGCTTAAGAAACAAAAGGGTTTGGTATTCATCAAGAGAGGAATAATAAAGAAATATGACTTTGGTTATGATAATTTGTTCATCTGAAAGGTCAGAAGGCGAGAGTAGGATACATTTCTTTTCCTCTTGACTTCCCCTGAAGTTTTTATTGAAGTGTTTACTGTCAGTTACTAGTGATTTGGTGTTTTGATTTATCACTCTGCATAAAATGAGAAGCAGCTTTCACTTTCATTTCCTTAACAGAAGATTAGTCACATCCTGTTGAAACATTTTCATCGATTTGACAGGATATCGGTTCTGAGAAATTACTTTTGCTTTTCCTCCTTTTCCCTTTTTTCCTGTATTGTCTTTGCCAACTTTTTTCTCTCCATTACATCTGTAATGGAATGATAAATGTCCATCTCATCAGCCTACAAAAATTAAAAAGAAAAAGAGCTACCACAGTTTAGGATCTATACTTTCTCAGTTTTTTTTTTTGCGAGCATTGTATTTCTTTTTCTTTCTTTCTTTCTTTCTTTTTTTTTTTTTGTTCTTGCATGAAGCTACTTTTGTGCCTGGCAAGGAATCAAATGTGTGAACTTCTGTGGTATTATTCATGATGAAAGAGAAACAGGCTTATTTAAGTGTAGCATTGCAGTTTTATAGTGTTAGGGATACACAAAACCAAGTTTAGAATTCATGATAAGTTCGTCCCCTCCACTTCCAGAAGAGGCTTATGCCCTGAGGTAACCTGAAGATGTCATAAGAATTAATCGTATATTATAGTTCCTAGTCTTTGAGGAAATGGTGTAAGAGCTGGTGGGGGGTTTTATTCCCCATGAATCTCATCTGGCAAAATCCTGCATTGATGGTATTTTGAGAAGCCCTGCATTGATAGTGGTGATGGCAGCAGCAGTAGTAGTGGTAGTAGTAGATGTAGTAGCAGTAGTAATAGTGGTAGTGGTCATCTTAATAGTAGTGGACGTAGTAGTGGTAGTCTTAGTGTTAGTAGTGGTGGTGGTAGTGTAGTGGTAGCTGTAGTAGTACTGGTAGTGGTAGTGATGGTAGTGGCAGTGGTACTGATAGTGATAATGGTAGTGGTAGTGGTGGTATAGTGGTGGTAGCAAAGCTGTTGTGGTAGTGGTGGTGGTAGTGGGTTAGGGTCAATGAATTATAAAAGGCTGATATATATTCTGTACTGTTCATGGTATGTCCACCGTTTTCATGTCTTTGTCAACTTGCCAGGTATACCTTGAGAGGTTATTAACATATGCAGAGATCAACATCACCCCTGGCAACTGGAAACGAATGGTTCTTGGCGCCATCCTCTTAGCTTCCAAGGTGTGGGACGACCAGGCGGTCTGGAATGTAGACTACTGTCAGATCCTGAGAGAACTAACAGTGGAAGACATGTAAGTAGCACACAGCTGTAATGAAACACTCAGGAATATATTTGCTCCCTGAATGAAATTTGATAATGGACAGAATGATTCATATGAAGGCCTAATTATTCCCTAAGTTTTCCCAAAAATTGTTCATAATTGATGATTATCGATTCAAAGCAGCTCGTAAGGAACTGCCCTGGTACTAGAATCAACCTGGATAGAGAATACACAACCCAGGATGCATGCACAGAATGAAATGCATATCTCTGTTGATTATACGACGGAATATTCTTCCTGCGAGTCAGCATATTCATGTATTTCAATCTTTGCTTGTTGGCCCTTGTTGCGAATTGTGGAACTGAAGTCATTTTTGTAGACAAGCAGGGGAATGACCAACATTGTTCAACTGTATGTAGAAAGAGAGTTTTATGGTAGCACTCTGTGCTTTTATATTTAGTCCTTTATGAAACTGTTAGGGATAGGTAGAAGGAGAGTGGAGAAGAAGGGATATTAGTTCCATGGAGATTGAAAATTCAGAGTAGTTAAGAGGTGAGTGGTGAGAGGAGATATCTATCCTTTTCCATGGCTACTCTTCATAGTGCTTCTCCATAACTTTCTGCCACACTGTGTATGCTTTCTCCACCTCCTCCATGTTGGTTCTGCTCAGAACTGATTTACAGCAAAGAATTTCCTTTCCTCAACTTTCCACTCTTCTTTCCTCCATCATGCCTTGCCTCTTTGATGTTTGCTGCCATTTTAAGTTTCGTGCTAAACTGATTTGCTCCAAAAGAATACCCCTTCTCCACTCACCTTTCCTCTAAAAACATACCTTTGAAATTACTGCACCACATAGTGTTACCATAAAACTTTCTACCCTTTGTACTCATTGCATAAAGCTGCCCAATCTCCCGCTTTCGACGGGAGATCTCCCGCCGAAACCCCATTTTTGCACAATCTCCCGTTCTCCCGCTTGAGATTTAATTTCTCCCGCCCTGGCTCTGTGTCTCCCGCTTGAAATTCTTTCTGACTTACTACCACCGTATGTTGAAAAATAAGCCTTAGATAGCATGAAAGAGCATCTAGAACCCTAGAGCTTCCAGGGCCCTTAAGCGGACCCTGGACCCGGGCCGCAAGGAAATTCGTGCTTCGCACTCATGATGTGCGCTTCATGCACATCAAGTTGAAGTCTCCCGTTTGCTAGGGGTTTCAGGCGGGAGAATCTCCAGGTCAGAAACTGCTTGAGGTTGGAGTCTCTGCATTGATCAAAAAGTTATTGCTGCCCTATGGTTTGGACATGGAACACTTTTCCTATTCTTTGCAGGAATGAACTGGAGAGGCAATTTCTTGAGCTTCTGCAGTTCAACATCAATGTTCCGGCCAGTGTTTATGCTAAGTACTACTTCGACCTGCGTGAGCTGGCCGACTCCCATGAACTTGCCTTTCCCCTTGAACCACTCAGTACAGAACGCGCCACCAAACTAGAGGTAACACCCAGGGAGGATCACAGATTGCCACCATTCTGTTTCTTAGAGCTGCCATTAACTGTTTATCTCTCATGAACTTATGCAGATTTGTGACATACTGTACTAATTGATAAATAAATTAATAAATATTATCTACAACAAGTTAACAAGACAAATATTGTTGTTTTCTTTATAGATGAATTTCCCCAAGTCCAGTAATACTCTTGACTTCAAAAACCTTGGAAAATTCATGTGAATAGTAATTTTGAACTTCTCTAAATCATTTATTGATGACAGGTTTCTTGATGATAATACAATTATCAGAGTGAATGTAACTACTAGAAGTGGCAGAGTGGTTAAACAACCAGTGCATTTTACAATGTAATTGTGCTAAGCACAACAATATTTTAGTTTATAATAGTTTGTTTTTTTAAAGAAATAATGAATTCACAATGCAAACATTTGTATTCATGATTGTAAATATGTTCTTTTTATACACATGTTCATTATTGTAAATATGTTCTTGTTGAGACTCTCATACTCCCAATCGGGGGTCGATAGAGTATGATAAAATCTTACCTTCAGGTCCTTACCTAAAATAGAGCAGAAGTATTAATATATGAAGAACTTATCTGTATGTTAAAGTCCACCATTCGAAACAAACAGCCAATAAGAGAAGGCTGTTATCTGGCAACCATTTAAACTCTTGTACAAAAGAGTCTAGCACTGTCGCCATTTCATCTTTTGACAGTTGAGTGGTAAACCATAACTTAATGTGCGATGGTAATATGATTAATATGATGTCAAATGTTGGGTACTTACATGGCAGTTGCACTTCAGTAGTTGTTTGATTGGTTGTTTGGCGGGTTTGTGTCACCTGACACCTCTATGTGCAAGAATTGTAAAAAGGAATAGGTAATATACCCATTCATGGTGTAAACATGGTATGATTTGCGATGTCTTTTTATGAATATATATTTTTTCTTGAATATGTTCCATCTTTCAGGTATTTTCAAAAACAGCGGATGAAAAGTCGCGAGAATTCCCAACGCCGACAAACCTCAAGAGATCACGGAGTGCGGACAGCATCCAAGTCGTGCCTCGATTCTCAAATGCAATCATCTCATGATGAAAGCCACAAGAAACCCCTGCGCCCGACAAGTCGCTCTTTTTCACACCAGCCCCCCCCCCCCCCCCCCCCCCCCCCCCCCCTCACTCACTCCCCCACTTCCCCACTATTCTCATGGTCGGACATCCTGGTATTTAGCCGCAGCTGGATTGAAAACAAACCCATGATCAGTGCACGATTGGCATACTTTTGAGATGAAATTATCTACTTTTCTTCCATAATCAGCTCTGAAATTCTTAACATTTCTGATAGCCACAAGAAATGTTGATGAATTATGTAAAAGAATTGTAGATCAATGATTTGAACGCCAACACCGTGTCGTGTGTATCACCACGTAGATTCGTACACTGTATACTTGTGCATGCAAGGCATTTACATTAAACAGCACACGGATTCACACTCCAGCTCCGCGCACATATACTCTGCAGACGAGCTGTTTGTCTTCACTCCAGCTATACCGGAAGTGATGTAATCCCAACCATGAGAATACTCTCCTACCCCATCCCTATTTCAACAAAACCAAGAATAGCACTACATACATAAACATTAATCTGTGTGCAAGGAACAGTCGTGGGTGCTCCTAGCTTCAGAAGATTCCTCGTTTGCACAGCAACTCGTGGGCCGAACTTAAAGAATCTGGTGACCAACTTCTTGCGTTACAGGGATGATTAGAAACCTCTCCATGTGCTATGTTGTCTTGTAGTCTCGTACATTTGTTAGCAACAAGGTCTTCACAATTGCTGTTTTATGCCCTTTTCTGTATTTATGGTCATTGCGTATGATCTCTGTCAGTAAACGGATCGGATAGTGCAGATTTAGGTAGGGCAAATGATGGAAACTCGTCAAATTGCTTTCTCATATCATGAAATGTAGATATGATAACAATTACACTGTAAGCCTTTTTAAATCTGTCTTTTTATGCACTCTTTTTCCTCACCATCTGTTAGTATTTCATATTCTTCTGTTTGTTGATTTTCTTTATATTTTTCCTTTTGCTTTATGAAGACATGGAATTATACTGCACAGTGAAATGTGAAAAAGGGATGATGTGTCGCATGCAGCAGAAAGGGTAATGAGAAAAGGCTTGCATCTGGCTCTGAAGAATGGTTGCAAACACAGCATAAAAAGCCACGGTAACTCTACACTCTATGCTTGCTGCTTGTAGACTGAGGCATATTATGTTACTGTCCTGTGCTGATGGAAAGTAAAAGTAGATAGCCTTTTGCACCAGCGGTTCAGTCGCTGTCATGAGCATGCAGTGCCCTGTGCATGCAGGCTTTACTTCACACGCACCAAGCCGACGTGGAAGCAGACTCGCATGTCAAGAAAGTCACAATTGGCATCTCGTTATAGTTCACAAGTTAGCGCTTCATGTTTTCCAGCACCCAGGCTCCAAAAGAGAAAAACCCGCAGTATGTTAGGATGGGGTGGATTTTTAATTTGACCTGATTTCTGGTTTAGCAGCAAATAGTGCAAATGATGTCTCAGATGTACTTACAATTTCTCTTTAACATGCTTAGTTTTGTCGAGCTTGCCTTACGCAAAACTATTTCTGGAGTCAGTCTTATTTCGCGGTTAGATTTCTATTTATAACCTTCCTTTAAGGTTGTCTCTTGTAAAACTCCACCATTAAATGTGGTCATTGGAAAAACTTAGTAGTGTCCCACACTGGTTGATATACTCTTGAAATCACACATACAGATTTATTTATTTTTTTAATCTTTATCAGATAATCCCGCCACCACAGGCACTATGTAATCAGATAAAGCTGTCCTTTAATAGTTTTCACACTTTAAATGCACAGTACCAGTGTAGAAATTCAGAAACATTATTCCTCTTGTAATTAATCATTTTGTTTCATATTTTTCAATGTTTTTGTGACACTGCATTCAGCACTTTTCACTGTAATATGTTCCACCTATTCAAGTTAATGTACCAATCAGATGGCAAGAATTCCCCACCTTTATCTGTTAGGGAAAGAAAAATTTCTATTGCTTACAGTGTGCAACTATCTTATTATATTTTGTGAAGCCCATAGTTTTCTATTCTGTGTATCAAAATTTTTACCAAACATTTGTAATGTAAACTAAAGCCGTTGAGAGGTTGTTATACATGTTTTTAAGGAGTATATTTCACACTCTCGATGTACAAGTAGCCATAAACTGCTGCTACAGTTACCGCACAGGTTAGTGCAGATGTTTTGAATTGTCCAAGGTGTAATACATTTTTTTTTTTTTCAAGAAAATCTTGCCAGAGCTAGGTTTATCATAGCACCTCATGTCTCTTTAAAGGGGAAATCCAGCCCAAATATAAGTAAGTCTGATTTTAAAAAATAAATAGATAAAAAAATAATGAAAATCTTATGAGTTCAACGGTATAAATTTGACTGAAATCTTCAAAACTTCAAAATATCGTAACTTCCGTATTTTTCATTCAATTTCGATCAAAATAATACCATTGAGCTCGAATTTACTCTTTCTTTTCAGACTAATTTATACTTGGACATATTTGGACTGGATTTCCCCTTTAAAGTTTGCATTCTTACACTGTGTTATGTCCCCAGTAGGAAGATATATGAGGAAATTTGTGTCGCATGAATACACTGAAACAATTGCAACAGACTTGTGAAAACACAGGTGACATACAATTTATAGGACACACATTACACAATGAATGTCTGCGTAAGTTCTCAAGTGTGACATTGTAGACACCATAGTGTAAGGTTCAAATGGCAAAACTGACACTGTGTGCTTCACTCAGAATCTTGTAATGAATGAAGTGTTGTACACTCCATTAACATCACAATGTTACATGGGCATTGCTGTGTTATACAGAGTAAAACCTCCCATTTACACATATTCATGAATATTGCATTTGTCATTAATATGATGGAAAATTGATTTTAGGAATGTACATCGAAAGGCATGTACAAAGATAGGATATTGATTAGGATATAGAGGATTCCATATCACTACAGACAACTTTATTGATGTCCAATGTCATGCCTTTGTGTTCATTGATTAATTTTCCATTGACTTGAAAGATTTGTTTCCTTCGGAAAATTGTCTTTTTATGCATCAACTGAAAATTTGAGAATTCATCCTGTGAGAACCAGAAGGTCATTGTAACAGTACAATGTTGATGATGTTAGCACTCCTAGGGTTCTAAGATTCTAGTTTATAATGTGCAGAGATTTTTCTGACTTTGTTTTACTGATATCGCCAGAATGTTTTATTTTATCATGAGCATTTATCATAGCGCAATGTCTGATGGAAGAACCTAGACACAGGAATCAAACTGTACTTTGGCATGTGTCTCACTCACCTTTGCTGCAACCATTATTATGTGATTTTTTGGCATTATACAGCTGGACTTTACTGTTTCTAGTTCATATCCAAAATGTTTGGTAATACATATTTTTGACATGTGCATCACTGAAGAACTAGTTTGACCTGTGGTCATATTGACTAGGAGACCTATTGTGTGTTTTGACTCAAAGGAATGAAATGGAGTGAGATTTATGTGTTTTCGTTCGCAAAGTATTAATGGCAGATTACCACAATGGCGCTATTACTTGATTTTTTAAGCCTCCGCCACGAAGTGGTGCCGGAGGCATTATGTTTTCGGGTTGTCCGTCCGTCCGTACGTCCGTCCGCTTTCGTTTACGCGATAACTTAAGTAATATTTACTGGAATTTTACCAAACTTGGTCCAAGTATGAAGTATGATGGGGCAATGATTTGAATAGATTTTGGGTGAAATCGGCTAAAGGTCAAAGGTCAAGGTCAAATCATGAAATTTATCCGTTTACGCGATAACTCAAGACTGTATGGAGCAAATTTCACCAAACTTTGTTGGAGGATGATGTATGATGGGACAATTACTTGAATAGTTTTTCAGTGAAATTGGACAGAGGTCAAAGGTCAAAGATCAAGGTCAAATCCTAAAATTTATCTGTTTACGTGATAACTCAAAACTGGATGAAGCAGCTTTCACCAAACTTGGTCCAAGGATGATGTATGATGGGACAATTAGTTGAGTAGATTTTAGTGACATTGACAAGAGGTCAAAGGTCAAAAGGTCAAGGTCAAATGCTAAAAATGTTGCTGTTTCCCCCATATCTATGCAATGCCCACAGTTATTTTCTTGAAACTTAGTGTAGACATGTACTACTGCATAAAGATTCTCCAGAGAGAGTTTCATGTCATAAGGTCAAAGGTCAAAAGGTCAAAGGTTAGGTGAAAATGTTGCAATTTCACTTTTCTCGCAAATGGTTCAATGTATCTTCATGGAACTTGGTACATATGCATGTACTGACTGGCAGGGATTATCTTGGGAATTTAGGGGTCATGGGTCAATAGTCAGGGGTCAAAGGTCAAGGTCAACTCCTCAAAATGTTACTATTTCCCTCATAGTATATGCAATGATTGCATTATTAGTTTAAAAATTTAATATATGTACATGTATTACGTAATGGAGATTCTCTTGGAAATTTCCAGCCAGAAGGTCAAAGGTGAAAGGTTAAGGGTCAAAGGTTAGGTTTAAATTTAAAAAAATATATTTGTACTGTAATTACACTCTTTCTTCATACCTTGAAAATTATACTCAATGCATAAACTTATAATAAGGTCGGTCAGAAGTCAAGTAAAAATTTCAATTCCCCAAATATGTGTACCTGCACTCTTTAATAGACAATTATAGCAAACCCAGTTCATGGAAAGTGAACATTCAAGATATTTCTGACAAACCTGTGATTTCAATATTTTGCCAGTTATGTGAAACTGTCATCACACATTGTGAAGACATTGTACTATACACCTATTAGGAGAATCATGCATTATGGCGGAGGCATCAGTCGCCGTAGCGACATTTCTAGTTTTTCATGTTTCATGAACAATTACTGTTAGACTAGTTATGAATCCTTTTTTTATTTTAGTCTTTGATGCCATCCCCCCCCCCCCCCCAACTCAATTCCACCTCACCTTGGAAGCTTTGATCTATTGAAGGGTAATGTTCAGTATGAGAAATCCCCTCTTATCTGCAGTCATACTATCCATTTTTGGTATTCAAGGGCCACTCTCACTTGCCAGTACAGCAGGAATCAATCTTTGAGAGAACTTAGCTCTGTTCAGACGTGATTGCAATGGACTGGTATTACACCTTGCTCAAAATTGTCAAGGTGTACCAGGAGTGCACTGTGTCTACACATACCTCCTGTCAGTCTCTAGGCAGTCCATACAAACTAAAGGAGATAGCACACGGGTGCCTTGAGATGCAGAGTTTCAGAAGTCGGCTGGGAATATGAGATGCCATGTGAGTGAACAAAAAGTGGATTTCAGGCTATCAAATTCACACTTCAAATCTGTGGGTGTCGTGCTCATCGGTATGTATCCAACAAAATAGAACATTTAAAAGACAAGATGTCTTGTTAGATTTCATATACATCTTTGATGTATATGAAATCTAACAAGACATCTTATTCTTTATGTCCACATCAATCCAACTTGAGTAAATCTCCTCAAAATTTGAAAGCTTGTTGTGTTTTACTGCAAAGGTGAATGGCCCTAAAGGTGACGTTTCATGCTCTTGTCATTTGTAGACGTATATTGGAAGAAAGTGTAAAATGACGCAATGTTGTAATCCATATTTGTCCAACCAACACTGTACGTTGGTGTAGCTGCTCGGGCGTATCCATGATGAGAAATTCTGAGCACATTAAGTCCAGAGACTTGTAAAGTCAGGAAGACTGCTTGAACTTGCGTGAGCAAAATTTTGCTCTTCATTTTTTCTCTTTTTTTTTTAAAGACTTGGTGTAAAAATTCTCTTGCTAAAGCATGCTATTTATTTGTAAAGGTATTGTATTGATATTTCCCATCATGTTTACAGTAAGATATAAAGAGCATTTTGCCGCTGCAGAAGATAATGCCATGATTCTTGTATTGTGTGGCGAAAAAAAAAAATGATATAGTAAATGATCTTATTGTTCTTTCTTATGTTTCCCAGAAGGCACACCATTTTGAATTCCTTTTAGATATTCTAAAATAATGTCCTTTTATGTCATTTATTGCGTCAAATATTTAAGATAGTAAAAGTCAAACTTTTTATCAAAGGATGCAAAAATAACATAAAAAGTTAGAAACGAAAGGTGAGAGAAAGTGTGTCAGATTTCGTATCTTGTAAGAAGATCTCTTTTTGTGTCTTCCACTGGCTGTGAGAAGAAAAAGAAAGTATTAGATACATCACTGGTGGATTTTATCCAGCAGGGTGAATAGTTATGCTGCCACGTGATTATAGCATTAATGATTTATGATATGTAGATTCAGAGGAAACGCTCTGGCCCGAATTCACAAAGGTGGTACAATCTTTGTCCATGATTTAAACCATGGACAAACGTATGGGGCACCAAGTGTCACATGGCCTATTTCGTGGACGAAATCAGTCATTTCATCATCACTTCGTTGACGAAGTGTTGACATTTCGTAAACATTTCGTAACGAAATGAACATTGCGTCGATGAAATCAACAAAATGACCGATTTTCTAACGAAATAGACCATGCGACGCTTGGCGCATCATACATTTATCCATGGTTTAAATCATGGACAAAGACAAAGATAGTACCACCTTAGTGAATTGGGGCGTATTTGTCTCTTAGAATAGGTTATCATGTGGCTGGAGTGTTACTGAATCAAGCCCACTTTCTATATAACTCACGTAAACTGATTATGACCTTGTCTGAGTAAAGAGCTTTGTGTTTGATGAAGGCCGTGGTGTCAATTTTTGATTGATCCTCAGATAAAATTTGTGGCCATTACACTGGCACTTCCTCTTTAATTCACAAGTAGTATTTCAATCAAAATCATGCACTAAATCAAGAATCTCCCTCCTTTCTGTTGTTGTTGTTTTTTTCCTTCACTACAGACAGAGAAGAGATGAGTACGTAGTCATCCATTATGATTGATATTTGTCCATGAAAGTCAATTGGGGAAAAATACATTCAGAGCAAAAAAAAAATAAAAATAAAATAAATAGATAAATAAATCTTAAAGATGTAAAGCTGTATGATGGGGGCACATTTATCGAAAAATAGAAAACAACTGTAAAAGTGGAAATTTTTGTGCACTTTATGCAATGTGCAACTAGGGCGTAAATGAAAGCACAGTAGTTTTTTGTCATTCCATGTGTAATACTGGTACTAGTTCATATTTTGACTCCACAAAATTAAAAAATGTGCAAAATTTACCTTACATTGTACCTGTCTGAGCACGAAAAAAAATTACTCATGCCAAAATTTCCACTCTTACAGTATTGCATTCAGAGTTCAGAAATTAGATTTGATTTACAAAACATATAAGTATGAAATATTGAAGAAAAGACTAGAATTAAATAGAAAGTAGGCATGATGCATGCATAGGCCCTTCATGAGAGTAACCCTTAGCAACCCAAGATCATGTTTTAGGGCCTGTCTGACTTAGCAGCCACCAAAGGGCAAAAAATTCCAGTTCTACAGATCAAGCTTGAAGCAAGTGGAATGAAATAAAGCAAGTTGTAAGGACTAGAAACACACATGCAGGTGTGAATATTCAAAAGAACTGGTCTAATAAAGTACAAGTGCAATGCCAGTGTAATATATCTTCTAAATAAGATGTGGAAATAGTATTTTTAAAGTGAAGCGTATCAACAATTCTAGAAAGACTGTAAGAAAATAGAGTATAGGAGCCCGAAGTAAATAAGGTCCAAGAAAGTTTTTGTGCTCTTGATTTAAGAGGAAGTAGTTGTGGTGTAAACAAGAGTTTTGCAGATATTTGCAGTTGTAAAATCAAAGACCTTTAGCTGCAATAGACGCAACTAACGTTCTTGTGGCTGATTAATTGCAGCATTCTGTTTCAGTGTTACTATCACGATGTTGAATGTTGTCCCAGCACATATCTACCCATATTACTAATCATAGCAGTGACAAATATAATGTCTGCAGCAGACCACTCATTGTTGTCATCGCGTAGATTCAACCCTTCACATAAACATGACTATAATTCAGATTGATGAACTCTTGTGTCAGTTTTTTTTTTTTTTTATTTCAACTGATTTACAATTTGCCCGTCATCAACATAAATAAGCATTTATTACTAACATATCGACACAAAAATTAATTATTTTGAATAAATATGCAGTAACCACAGCTATAAGGATAAGAACCAGCACTGGCTGTCGGGCGAATGCTTGGAAGTATAGTGGATACGACACCTGTCAAGTAGTGAAGGAGGTCGTTGGTTCAAGTCAGACCTCAGTACGTATCTATGCCCATGATGGCCTTTTTTTTCATCATGGCTACTACATATACTAACAAAACAGTGAATAATCGGTGCTTATTTATGTCAATAAAGGGCAACTTGTCAATCATTTGCTATGACTATGATTGTATGTCCCTTCGTGGTATGGAGATCTTGCAAGCTTTCGTTTGTTTTTCTTTCTTGTAATGCCTTATGTTGCCTTTTGTCATGTTTAATGTTTTGTGAATATGATAGCATTCGTGATCAAAGATTTTGCATCGTAAGGAGATGTACCACTGATTTTGCTCAGAGATGGCATTATTGTGTTGCTTGCATTCTGTTTTAGTGATGCTGAAGAAAAATATATATATATGAAAGAGAAGGGAAGGACTGGATTATCATCTGCTTTTACGTTTCTTGTAGACGTGGAAAGCTAATGGAGGTACACAAACCAAAATGACTGTGATGAATAAATTATGTCATTTCCGTAATAAACATTACGACTGCAACTGCAGGACAGATATGAATAGACTGAAAGTTCCTCTTTTCTAGCATTATTTTTTTTTTATGTGTATGATGCATGCTGACTGGCAAGGTAGTTTAGCACGTGAGATTTCATTTCTCAAAGAGTCATGTCAGTCGTATGGTATAATGATTTTGACAATGTTGGGATGGATGTATGATACCATGGCACTATGTAGCTCTATGATAATACCATTTGCATCGTTTTGCAGGTGCAGGGGTTTCTATTAAAGGATAATATAGTTTTGGTTGAGATTGGTCTTTGGGTTTGCAACTTTTTTGAGATAATGAGAGACCTCTTGTGACATATTTAAAAAGCATACCCTTCCAAGAGGAATTCAAAGTTTGTCTGATGAAAATTGGCCTTGAATTGGCTGAGATATCCAAAAACAAAGAGGTTGCAATAAAAGATGGGACCCACCTGTTATTAGGACCACTTTGTTTGACTTTGTTTATGGATATCTCAGCCATTTCAAAAGCGATTTTCTTCAAATAAACTTTGAATTTCTCTTTAATTGTGTGCTCTTTAATATTTCATAAGTGGTTTCTAATTATCTCACAAAAAGTCTAAATCTTAATCCCCCTCTCAACTAAAACTATGCTATCCCTTTAAAGGAATTTTGTATTTTGTTAGGGGGTTTTGGCATTGTATGAAGAAGCCACTCATTTATAAAGACAGGAATATAATGCAGTCTGAAATTCTACAGGGCAATTCTGCTCCATTGACACAGCAATATGATTGCAAAGACTCCTGTCAGAGTCATACGTGATATTTGCCACTGCCGCCTGCAACAGGAAACAGATGCATCATATGTCCATCAGCTGGCATTAAAATGCTGTGTCAGCTGATGTGCTGTATGCATGGAATATTTCCATATTAATAATTATGACTTAAAAATTAATAACTTTTCTGCTGAAAGTGCTCCACTTATTTCTCATTTGTCACTCAGGTTATCAATTGCAAATTCAACTCACACAAAGTTGTTATACAAGTCCATATTCATGACATACATGTCATGTTGATATCCAGTAGCTTACAACACATGCTACACAAGATGCTTTCATTCTCACACATCCATATAGATGTACACTTGTATACACCTACAAATGATTAAAATATATATGATTTTATTGTTGATTTTGATAATATCTTCAAATATATTATTTGTGATTAAATGAGTGCAGCATTATTGAAAAGATTAACAATCTGTATTTTCTTGATTTGGAGGTGAACTTAGGTACCAAACTCTGAAAATGATATTTCCCTTTTTGCATTCAAACTCATTGAATTATTATTAGGGACTTTAGGATAGGATCGGGAATAGAATGCAGTCAAAATTATGAATATAATCATTGATTATTGGTTATTTGCTTTCTTTTTTAAAAAAAACCAAGAAATGAAGAGTTTGTTTGCAAAAACCGATAAGTCCATATTTTCCCAATGGAGATATTTGCGATTAAAGGTCGAGAAAAATAAAGAGAATGATAAGAAAATGTTTGCTTCTTTTGAACATAACTTCAAAAATATACCTTTATATATATATAGTGACCAATATATCATTTAAAAGGTATTATTTTGTACTTTATGACAGAGACCGTACTTCAAAATCTTCAAAAATGGACTTATTGGTTTTTGCGAACAAACTATTCAAATAAACTTGTGATATACTATATACCTGATAGTGTTATATTTGGGTGTTAAGTCATAACTATACAGTGCACTCCCGTTAAAATGAACACACTGCAGTTAGGCCTATAACGAAATTTGGTTTACAATGGAATAAAAATTCAGGCCACAACTTTATTTTTTTATGTCTTTTATTGTTTATTTGTTCAGTTATAACGAAATTTCGATAGAACGAAAGAAAACTGCCGATCCCGACGACTGCTTCATTATAACGGGAGTCCACTGATTATGTGTCCATACAGGTAACCTTTCCTAAGGCAAACTCGGTCACACAATTCGAAATACCGGTGTTTACTATGGGGAAGAACAATTCCATTCATGGTGGATATAAACATCTTTTAATTCTAATTATTGTGTAGGTCGATTTTGATGGTTCAAGTCAGATTTTCTCCAGTACCGTACCTCTGGATTTTTACTTGGGCAAGGACGGTTGACTGGATAATAGACTTGCCGGTACAGAATTCTTTCAGAGGTGATTATTATTTTAGTATTTACACATCATGGTGATCACTTCAATGACAACTTCTCTTTTATTTTCAGATAGAAATAATGAGCCTTGTAACATTACAAGCATTAATATTTTGAAGACAGCATCGTTATGTTTTTACCGACTTGGAGGAAATAATGATTGATATTAATTGTGATGAATTGGAAATTCCTAAATATACCCAGATAAATGGGAAATAAGAAAATTTATCATTCTCTTGTGCCGACACCTCACAAATTTAGATAATTGGGCTGTTCGTGAGTCGTGACAGACAAGAAGTGCGCCTATGTCAAAAATATTTTCAACAATGCTATTATGAAACATCTTAGTACAAGAACTTTAGTTTCACAAAAATACAAATTTGGGGCTAATGAATAACAGCGCCATCTACGTTCAATCTCTGGAAGTGGCTCAGATCAGACAGTTTGTCCATGTCGCATCACAAGATTTAAGGGTCGCGAAAAACCTTACGAAAATGGGTAAAGGTGGCATTGAAATACCTGATTGGCGTATATACAAGGTAGAAAATGTTCCGGAGTTGAAAGCTGTCCAGGAGCGACTGGCTTTAAGAGGTCTAAAAGACCCATGGTTGAGGTAAGTATTTCACATTCCAAATCGAGGGGGTATAACTACGCAGGGAAATGACACAGTCCCGCACGTATATTTTGATGTAGGACTTTGATGCATTGGTAGGAAAGGGTGTAGGATTTCGTCTTTGTACAAAAATGTAACACTCCACGTCCCTAGATAGACCTACGTACCTGACCTTCTTTGTATGCGTTCTGTTCAATATCATGCTGTATGACATTGATGTGTCTTATCAGCTATCAGCAGGGGCGGATCCAGGAATTCCGTAAAGAGGGGGCGCGTTTACAAAATTAAAGGGGGGGGGGGCGCACGCATCCCTCCCCCTATTTTTTCCTTTTTATTTCTTTTGTTTGAACAAAAAATAAAGGGGGGGGGGGGGGCGTGCACCGGTTGCGGTCCTCCCTGGATCCGCCCCTGATCAGTAAGTTCAGGGATGCCAAGTTCAAAAAATTTTTATGAGTGAGATTTTCATGACTCTGCATCGCTCGGCATTTCCGTGCGCGAATGTGCGCGCAAGCGAGGGTGTAGGACTCTAGGAGGGGTTTTTCCCTCTGTGGCCTCCCACGGTAGGGAGCTTTTTCAATTTTTAGCCCTTAATGGTGCCATCAGGTGCTTACTTAAGTGATCAATTTTTACTTATTTTGAAAGACGTAAGGGAAATATACCCTCAATTGCAACTATCACTTTAATCTTTTGAGGTATGCTCCATATTATAGGCTCAAGTTGCCGACTTCGCCAAATGCGGGAGAAAAATGGGTGCCATGCGTAAGAACGTGAGACAGACACTAAATGCTTGAGTCGCAGAATGCGTGAGACTAGGTAGCTCTGTAAATTCTGTAATGTGATGTTTGTTTTGGCTTTGCTGTGTGATAGATGTGTAGGCACTCTCATTGGAAAATAAATCTAAACTTAAAATTGTCTAACGTTATTTAGAGGACTGTCATTGGATTCAGATATATATATCAAATGTCATGCGTGATGCTTGCTTTTTAGGATATTTGTTTGGAATCCGGAATAAAAAGAGAGAAAACTGTCCTTGAATATGTCTAAAAATATGTATACAAATGCCGTCACATGAGAATTCGATATCGCGATAATAGCTTGCTATCTCTAAGCAAAGGCTACTACGCATCCGTTACGCGCTCTGAAATACGAATCTTCTGCTACCAGCTCGTTCGCTAGCGCAGCCCTGCGAGAATGCGAGCCGCAGGCAAATGTGTCCCGTTCGTGTTGCCACTGCTTTTGCCGCGCTGAACTCCGGGGGCCGCGGGCCACCACAAGGCCGTAAGTTGCAGGAGCCGCCGAATTCTTCGTCCTTTGCCAGTTTGCCGTGCCACTATACTAGCGCATACTGACAGTGAATGGACCAGAATAACGCGGTCATGTGCATTTTTATTATAATTTATCGTAAGGAAACGACAATTTGAAACTGCTTTGGACATCGACACACAACAAATTTTGCCAACGAAAGTACTCTTACCATCATGCCTCCATTCACGCAACACATTATCGTACCATACAGTATAACTGCATAGACGCACGCTCGGGTTTCTTCCCGCGAGCGCAAATGAAGACTGCTCACTGACCGATATCATGTGAAAATTGTTCCTGCAAGCCCTACTTTGTGTACTCATTGCATCTATGCGCTACTCTGCGCTACCATGCCATGGTAAAAGAAAAATCGTACAAGCATTCAAGATTGTTAAAAAACACTAAAACATAAATAATTTGGACACACTCATTGATTAAATGCGATATTTTTCACGGAAAACTCGCATGTGATCTATTCAAATGTAAAAATTAGCCTCGGATTTCACTGTTGTTTCTATGACATATCGGTCGCATTCCCTCACAGGATTGCTGTCTTTAGAAAGCAGCAGTACTGATACAGTAGCAGATCACCGTACATGAGTGTGAAAACCGATTCACACAAAGTGAAAGGAATATTCATACGACCAACTTTCACAGAGCAACACGCCGATAGCAAAACGATCACACAGAATCGGGAACGAGTTACGCATTGACTTTTGTGACACATCCGCGACAGCGCCATCTAGTGCCTATGAATGTACCTAGATGTGCATTTTGTTAAGATTAATGTTATGTTCGTTATCAACACTTAACAGTTTAAGATTTGACCATGCATGTTGCCTGACGTGGATATAAAAACTATTACAAACAAAAGGCTTCTATACGGGGAAATTGGGCCATCTTCAGCATGCATGTATCATCATACATGAATGTGGTATGTGGAAATGAGCTGCTGATAGTGGAGGTCTGTGCTCTCAGAGTGCTTTTCTTGTTTAGAAAAGCTGCACTTGACTTGCTTGGTGCCCATACAATTACAATGTCAATGTCCAGTGTGTGGAATATGAATGAATAAGGTTTCTTGTTTTGTGATTTGTTTGTTTGTTTGTTTTTACTTGTCACCTGGCTTCACTCCATCACAAGAATTTACCTATCATTGAAGTTGAACAATTCCAAGACTGTAGTCCTAACTAACAGTGCTTTCAGTCCATACAGCAATATTTTATGACATACTCAGAGACTCCAACTCTCCCGTTTTCGACGGGAGATCTCCCGCCGAAAGCCCATTTTTGCACAATCTCCCGTTCTCCCGTTTGAGATTCGATTTCTCCCGCCCTGGCTCTGTGTCTCCCGGTGGAAAGGATTTCTTACTTATTTCTATCGTATATTGAAAAAATAAGCCTTAGATAGCACCAGAGAACATCTTGAATCCTAGGAACTTCGCGCTTCGCACACATCAACTTGGAGTCTCCCGTTTGGTAGGGGTTTCGGGCGGGAGAATCTCCAGATCAGAAGGTGCTTGGGGTTGGAGTCTCTGCATACTTAATGAAATGAACAATAATGCATGATCAGACAAGGGAAGGACCATTGAGTCATAGCTATGCACTTTTCTGAGGGTAGTTATTAACCCTAACTAGGCCGGGCTATTTAGGTAGTTGATAGAGCCGGGGGGGGGGGGGGGGGCCTCCCAGGCCCCCCTTGCAGATCTCGGCCGTCGACCGCGCGATCGTGACGAAAATTGGCACACACATTGCCTATGATGTAATCTATAATACCTTGAAGTTAATTTTTCAAAAAATTATCATTTATGCTAAATTATGCTAATTTATGCATAATGATGCATGAAATCAGACTATTTGGTATAAATCACAAAATAAAGCTCAAAACAGGCACATTTTTTGTGTAAATATTCTTTTTAGTGTCCTTAGCAAATGTATTTTAAAAAAACTTGTGACATCAGAAAAAATTCTGAAGTATTTTATTGTTTTTTTGAATTTCTTATGTATTTTGTTGTTTTGTGGACTTTAAGTTTTTCATTGTTTTTTCGATGAAATTTGTCCGCGACATCGCTCTGAACAAGAGAATATGTTATTCATTGATTTTAATCAATAAAACACCAAAATAATCATGCTTTTATGAAATTTGCCTGTAAGCACAGTTTGCATTGAAATTGTACACGAATTCACGTTTTTGAGCAATTTTGGGTCTGACATGCGTAACTTCGGAACCACGCGCCCGGGCATTGGAAATTTGGTGTCAAAAGGTGCGGGAGACTCGAAAGAAAAAAGTCCTGAAACGTCGCGGCGAAAGCTTTTTGCGATTGTGATACATCGCGCGGAACGTCGAGGGGGGGGGGGCCTCGGAGGGCCCCCCCCCCCCCCCCCCCCCCCCGGCCTAGTTAGGGTTAAGAAGGGACTTGTATCTTTCACACTTGTGCCTCACACATTACACATCTGTTCCTCCAACAGTACTCTTTCTGGTAGAACAGCAAATATCTACTGAGATAAGTAAAGTGAGGTATCTTGTCTCCATATTTCTGTCTGTCACGTACAGGAATGAGGTCTGGCGGTACCAACCTTGCTTCAAGCGGCTCTCGTTTTGGCAGGTACTCTTCCGTGGTTTCCCCATCGGGGCTGGCCTCTTCGTTGTAGCTGTTGGCCTGGAGAAGATGTTTTCCTCAAAGGATGATCATGGACACCATTGACCACCGTGAACCTTTGAGTTGAAATCACTGATGTCATGTTGTTTTTCTGATTGTCATCATTGATAAGAAGTGAACTGTGAGTTGTGAGCTACATAGAACTGACAGAAAGCCTGCCTGCCGTGGATCATCACTCCTACAGGTGCTGAGGGAGCTGCAGACAAAATAATATCAACGATTTTTACTTTTCAAAGAGACCTAATCATCACTTGTCCTTTGAAATGAAAGAATAGCTTGAAAAAGAAAGAGAGAGATAATCATTGCACTGAATTTATGCTGTTATAACTGCATCACCACTACATTTCTTCAGTGGTGTGCGCAGCATGATTCCTGTTACTATCCTATGAATTAAAGGCAATATCATAAACAGGATTTTATCAACCTTTACAGGTGCATATACAAATTTCTTTAATATATTTGACAAAAAATGTACTCCTCTGTACATGCCTACAGCACATACACTACGTATGTGTTGTATTGCCTGATTTTTAAAGATTAACACAAAATCAAAGATGATATCATTTTGCAGAATCAAGGACAGAGCTTGATGTACTACATTAAGACATCCACTCTCCAATTATCTTTATGCTGTGTTCATAGGAGAAAAAAAAAATATATTATGGATGGAAAATCCCTTTAGCTGCTAAACTCATGTTAATATCACTATGTAGAATAAATTCTGTGGTAAATCTAAACTGAAATTTTGGATACTTCAAGTGTTAAGCCCATTGACATTAATCAGTATTGTCATGAAAGATATCAATGACTGGACATTGTATCAAAGTGACTAAGCGGACATGATGGGCGACTGGATTTGAGAGTGCAGAGGAGTATTCCTATGCATTACCAATCCATGTGCAGTGATAACAGCCTACTTCAGACTAGTTTCCAAGCAGACAGTTAAACAGGAAAACAGAAACGGATGAAGCTCCCTCACTACTGTGTCCTGGTAGCTTACAGGCGCTTTTTTTGTCAGATGTTTTTAATGTTTACTGTGTTATTGAAAGAAACAAAAACTGCTATGTGACCAGAAAATAAAGATTCTTATATCACAGAAGTGGCAAAAGGATATCATTTTCAATTCTTTAGTGATCATTATTGGTATGAAGTCCAATGAAATGGGCCAGAAAAGAGAGAGAGAGAGAGAGAGGCAATAATTATAGAGAGTGTAAGGAGGAATTTCCATGGAAATGCTTTTGACATTACAGTATTGTTAGTGTGATTGCATGATCTAGACAGTTACTTCATGAGACTTCCTAATGCATTTTTGTACCATAATATTATTCACTTTGCCGACAAGTTGTGACTTTCATGTTATTTTGTTCAAATTTATTCACAATTTGAATGTGAAATGGCATAGCGTACTCTCAACAGTAAGGCTAGAAGTTCCATCACACATGAAACTTTAAACAAGGATGCCAGTTTTCAGGCAAAAGCCTGAATTCAGGCCCTGGCATTTTCAAAGTTCAGGCTTTTTCGTGTACAAAGGAGCTTCATGTAGATGTATTTCAGGCCTTCTCTTTCATTCTAACTGGCATCCCTGTTTAAAGATGTGGAAGTTTTTAGTTTAACCCATTTTCAGGGTACCACTTACATGTACACGTTAGATGACACACCTCGTTGATTTGAACAGAAAAATATAAAAATATTGTGGACAATAATTTTTATGGAAATTAGAACCCCTGCCCACCTTCATATCTTCAGTAAAGATAAACAACATTACAGTTATGCAAAGGACAGACATGTGTGGGTTGTTTTTGTTGTGTGCTTTTGTGTGTGTGTGTGTGTGCATGTGAGTATGTATGTTTTGAGGTTTGTTTTTTTAGAAAAGAAAGATGGGATACTTAGTATCGAAAATTTGTACAAAGGAAGTCGCGTAACTATCACAATGAATCTGCATGTTGCACATTATTTTGACAATCGTGTACGTGTACTGAAGCTTATGTGGTGTTGTTTGATTTTACTTTAAGAGTAGCCTCTTAGTAACTTTGGACAACTGTATTTCACTACTTTGTTGGAAATTTTCCCTTACTGAATTTTCATCCAGTAAACATGCATGTAAATCTAAGTAAGGTAACATTGTAGATGGGTGTCTATAGGAACACACTGACACTCAAAGCAATACAACCTTTTCTTTGCCAGTTTTTTTTTTTTTTTTTTTTTTGAAAACCGATACCTTTATTACCATTTTTGGAATAAGCAAACATAATTTTATATATTCTTCTCATAAAATAACAACATCAATATCATCCATATCAATTTCTCTCTTTGTACAAGTCTAACTCAATGCTTCACAGTAATACACACTTTAGACCAATACAAGTATTGGTATAGAAACATTTAGAAACATTTAGACTTTGGAAGTGTACAAAAACCTATATAAATACTTATCTGTGCTACTTACAGTAAACAATATCTTACAATACATTTCCATTTTATCTACTTTAGGTCCCCTTTCATAAGAAGCTAATACAACACTGGAATGGTGAATGCATTTACCATGGCAACATGTTGCCTGTGCCAAATCAGCTTTGACATATTAGCCGTTGCTATAGTAACCGCATTTGGCGTCTCACGATAGACCAGTTTACTAATATATTCAAATTATACTCGTACAAATATTACAGCAGCTGTATGTCGTACCTGACAACCAGTAAGCTTGCTCAAAACAGCAGCGTAACAAATTCATGCAAACCAGCTACTTTTCTTTAGACCATGTTTAATAAGAATCGGGTGAGTTGAACAGCAAATTGCCCAGTCCTCGGAAGGAAAGAAAAAAATCAAATAATTTGACTACATAGTAAATCAGCCCCATGTTAATAACAAAAAAAAAAATACATAAATAGATAAACTAACAAGCTCTTTAGGAAACAGGGAACCATGTACGGACTTCCCAACCTTTCTGACTGAAAAATAGGGATGATTTGGCTCAAAAGTAGAAAAGAAAGAGCAGTTCCGATAGGAGTGTGTAGTAAAATCATCCAGAAAAATAGGAAACTCCTGTTGAAACAAGAGCTGGGAATGGTACAAATTCAGATTCTTTCCTCCAAATTCAGTATGTTTGGGAGGTCTGCATGTATTTAAATCTGATGTAACAAAATCCCCAATTGTACAAGTGATATTTCTCGTAAACAAAGCTCTTAAACTATGAAGACGTGTCCCCTGACTTGCACTCATTATAACAGTAAAAATAATGATAAAATAATAATCATGGTAATAATAATGCTCTAAAGAGTCCCTTGAAAAAATTCCTAGAAAACAGTATGTTTCTGAAATATTCTAGTAGTGCTACAAAATTAATACCATTTTTTAAATAGTTTTTCTAGATTATTTTTGTGACTTTTTGTGTTATTTTCTGTTTGTTACATGTATTCTTTTTTGTTGTTGACACACGATATTGGATTTAAAAGAAAACAGCTTTCGTGATTTACTCAGACTGTACCAACATTGGGAATACGGGCAATGTCGACCAGTTTGCACACACGATTACAGTTTGCACGAGTGCAACTAAACACCTGTGAAATTCTCTCTACGGACTGAATTGTACTGTATCCCGTGTCTTGTTTCTGAAGATTTTATGTCATTTTCTCCCAACCCTTGCTAAAAATAAATGTAAACTCTTCTTAAATTTCCAGTTTGCTCCAAGTTTTCAATTCAAAACTTATCCTACATTGTGCCAAATTACAGTCTCTTGATGCAGTCCCTACTAAACTATGTACTGGCTAATCATCTCAAAACTTATACCTGATTATACAGAATATTTGACAAAAAGCTTTTCAATGCATTTGAGGTAATATTTGCAAACATATGGTAACATGGAAAATGTAAATGATGTAAAAAGTAAATCGTATCAAACACTTATGCATGGGGGATGGCAAAGTCAAAACATCAAACAAACGATATGTACTTACATCATACACCACACATTCAATGCTAACCTTAAAAAATATACACTGTACTAGCATATCAAAGCATCATACATACCACTGAAATGTACTTCCTGATTATTTTGACCGATACCTTCATGATACAAAATACAAGGTCAGGAAAATGTCACACAATAATGGCAGCTCTATTCTTTGCACACTGCATGAATGGATCCCTATGGAGAAAACAATATTCCAAGACATAATTGCATGTCATATTACATATGAGGGAGTGTACTGTATAAGGCGAATATTTCGCGAGGTTTTTATTTTCGCGAATTTCGCGAGGCGGGTCCTATTAGCGAAATTAAAGACACGCGAAAATATTGACTCTGATCCAGATGTGAATGTGACATACGCGTGTACACTTCTCTGTTCAGTACAGGACTCCATGATCGCGAATTTAATCACTCGCAAAATCGTCGGGAATTCCCGATTTGCGAAAATTTAGACTCACGAAATATATGGTGTATACAGTACTATAAAAACAAACAAATGAAATATATAGTATGGGCAAACCCAGTTCAAACAAACATGGCTACAACCAGACCTCATTAGTCCAGGAGGATTTCTACTGGGTGAAAAATTATTATTTCCCTTTTTATGTTGTTTGTATGTTTACATGAAATTTTGTCATAACAACAAAATTCTAGCAGTCCAAAATTATCTTGTGGCAGGGTTTGCCTATGCACTGATTCCATCTTGGTCGATCTGACACAATGATGAGTGCATCACACCATGTAGTGACTAGGCAGTTTTCTTCACAGTCCTTTATGACTCCTTTAACAACAGGCAATAACCATCACCACCTAATCTACACTAGTCTCCTCACAAGCCAAAAGCTAAAAATCTCACATCATGTGCAGTATATAGCTCATCATTCATTGGTTCTGACTTTTAAAAAGCCATTCACATCCAAAACTTGATGGTGCGAGTTTGTTTTTTATTCTGTATTTATTCATTTATTTATTTATTTATTTATTTATTTATTTATTTATTTATTTATTTATTTATTTATTTATTTATTTATTTATTTATTTATTTATTTATTTATTTATTTATTTATTCATTTATTTATTTATTTATTTATTTATTTATATATTTATCTATCTATTTATTTATTTATTTATCTATCTATCTATTTATTCAATATGGTAAAATTGCACTGTTACTCTGACCAAGATGGAAGTTCACACAAACTTTTCATTGATTACCTACCTCTAGGTAGAGAATGATTTTTAATGACAGCTATTCATAGACCAACTTTGGAATAGCTTTGAAGTTTCTCAAGAGTATCAACGTAACCTGCAAATTATGTGCTGAATTCTTCGTACCTGATTACAAGCAAAGTAAAAGAATTTGCTCTTCACAGACAAACAGACAGGCACACACACACACACACACACACACACACACACACACACACTTTGAAATGTGTGGTCTGCTACTTAATTTCTGTAACAAACAAACAGATGAATTCCATATACCCTTATCCAATAGAGTACAGAATGTTTTGAACTTTTTTCACAGAAAACATAAATGCAATTATTGCTTGGCGATTAACAGTTCCTGTCATACAAAGAACATCAGATGAATAAATCACAAACACATAATCACAATGACTCTACATTCAAGTCTAGAGTCAACACTTTTGGGAAATCAACAATGCCAATATTTCCGTACAACCATACATATACAACATTGTACAATATAAATCATTCAACTGCAAAAATGCTAAAACACTACTTGAAATTATATTCATTGTACATCATGCATGAGCCATACACTATATTGCATTTGAACAGAGGAGAATTGTAAAAGTAGAAATTTTTCGCACAGCCAGACTTTAGCATGAATATAAAATCACGCAAATATTTTCGCTTAACATACTTCCAGTACTTAATGCCCTGATTCTGCAAAATAAAAAAACAAAACAAAACACCAAATTCATCTTACCTGGCTGAGCAGGAAAAAACAAATATCATTCGCGGGGAAAAATATCCACTTTTACAGTATGACATACAGGACATATGTGGAGACTTGTAATGCTGGTTATTACGACATACGAAATACAAAATTCACTATCTGTATGAGAATAGCTGAAGAAATGAGCAAGCAGGACATACACGGATAATGTCTTTGAAGAAATAATGAATGATGTTACCTACATGGGAATGCAACTGGGGATATTCTACTATAGGAAGCAATGAAAAAGAAAAGGTTTTAAAAAGAGTGTTGATAACTGGAGAGAAAAAGATGCCAATTGAATATGAAATAAAATCAATGCACCTGGAACTGGGCAGAAACAAAAGAAGAGAAGAGATGGAAATATACGGAAAAGGAATATATAAAGTAGAAAGAGATGGAGAGAGAGAGACCCACTGGCAAATGCAGCAGTAGTAGAAGGGCATACATTGAATAATAGCTGGACAAAGGAGGAATATATTGGATGGCACATTATAAACATTTATATAACTCTAGTAAATTCACTAGCATTAAGTACCTTTAGACACATTTCAAATCAAATCTAATCAATTATGCACTGAAATCTGTAAATACAAAAAACATACGTAATATAAATAAACCCATCAAGAGCCGCTTCCAAGACATCTACATAATTGTACATAAATCTTGAATAAATTAAACAGGGGAAAAATATAGAGTGCCCGCACTTGCCTATCAATAGTACTCACACTAGAACTAATAAGTTTTCTATGTCCACCACATATCAGGCTGACATCATAATGGTATCCTGAACACCAAGCCACACTTCCTATCAAATCTCCATCTATAGATGAGGTTCCGTGATGTCGAAAAATGCATTGCCTGAGGGCAAGAACATATCACATGTGTATTAATATGTGTACCGCATACAAGCTGACCTGGCTGACCTGATAAAATCACACGCTATGATGGAACATGGGATGGAACGCTTATGTGCTTGCCCAGAGTATTGGGGCCTCCCCCCCCCCCCCCCCCCAAAAAAAAAAAAAAAAAGTTTTTGCTCCTCAGCATGACTTCATGACATCATTGGAACCTCATCTACACAGAACATGATTTCAAACTTGATAATTGATATTTCATTTTGATGTCACGTTATGAAACATCTGTGCAAATCTGCACTCAATTTCCCAAATTGGAAAGTTTTACCTCAAGTGGTTTCACCTCAAGCAATTTTTTCCCCCATCGTGACTAAATTGAGAACAAAATACATTTTTGTACACCCACAAATATGCAATTAGGTTGGGAGGAGAACACAGAGTTTCTAACATCCTTGAATACAAGCTTGCCAATGTTGATAATCAATCACAAAACCAGAAACATAAAAAATGCATTGTCCATACAAAACTGTAGCATTTCATAGTAGTGCATGTGCAGTGCATGTATTTCTTGAAAAGTGTAGATAAAAGCTCCTACACACCAGCCGTGGTGCACTGTTGAATACACCTGGAACAAAAAAAAAAAAAGAAAATTATTAAAAAGCACTATTTTTCAAGTGACATTATTGTCTAGTGGTACATTAGGAATAACGTTAGGCAATCACCAGGATGTGTCCACCCACATGGAGCAAGTTGGAAAGCACAATTGATGTCAAATGTGACATGAATGAATGGATCAAAACCCATAAACAATAATATTATGCTCCTACATTTTTGCACTTCTGTGCAAAAATGTATCTGCGGTAAATATGGGATACTTTATGTCTAGAAGCATTACATCATTCTTCTAGAGCAAAATTATACTCATTACGATGATGACTGCCGAATGATCAACAGGTGGTATAATGCAGGGGCCGTAGATTGTTTTTTAATGTGTGCGGTGAGGGAGGGTTGCAGACCAGGGGTTAGGAGTCAGCGGTACCTCCCCTTCCATTGATCTTTGATGTAATGTGAAACCACCACAGTGTAAACACACATCACTCTATACCTGTACAAACTGCAACAGCGTTATCATCGCCTAAAGATTTAACCCCATTTTCAGAACAATTCAGAATTCCCATCTGATAGACATTTTTACAGATCCTCCAGGTTCCAAAAAAAAGTGGATTTGACCCTCTGGCCCGAATTCACAAAGGTGGTACAAATGAAGCCATGGTTAAACCATGGACAAAAACCATGGAGCGCCAAGTGTCGCATGGAATATTTCGTTATGACATCAGTCATTTCCTCGATGAAATGATTATTTTGTAACGAAATGACAACATTTTGTAACTAAATGAACATTTCGTCCACGATATGATAAGTTCGTTAACGGAACGATCATTTTGTCGACGAAATGACCAATTTTGTAATGAAATATTTTGTGCGACACTTGGCACTCCATGGTTTTTGTCCATGGTTTAAACCATGGTTTCATTTGTACCACCTTTGTGAATTCGGGCCTTTGTGTACTTTGAGTGTTGATTCGCACATAAATCCCCATTGTGCTGTACACATTGTCCAAAGTCCCTGGTACAGAAGGGTTAAGCAACAGCTGGTGAAGTGTCAGGAACCAACTTCCTTTGTCTTGAAGCTGAAGAACAGCTTAATTATACAAAATCAGACAAAATTATAAAACTCCCAAACCATGTAGGCTCAACCGCAGACATCAGGATAAAGTGCTAATGTTGTGCTGAGTTGATTGTCATTCACATCATGTAACCTTTTATTCAGGTAAAACTTGTTCTTCTATCATTTTTCTTCTGTAATTTTGGCAGTAGCACACGACAGTATAAGAACCATGTAACCCTGAATGGAATGTATACGGAAATGCAGGGGAAAGTTGCATCACCTAGCCCTGGACACTTGATCCTTCAGCAAAGACACAACTGAAAAATGATGAGAAGGTAACTCGATCGTTCAGCCGTATGCTCTTGAAATTGACTGCTCAAGAAAGACATGCACTGTACACTTCCATTGTATGGATTCATGAGCTGATGAATGCCTGAACGGACCTAAAATAAATGCTTTATATACGGAAATCTAGTTATATGCACAGATTGTACAATGTATCATATCCTCCCTCTCATATGGTTTGAGGATCACCACAAAAAATATGATCATACATCACCAGCAGTGAGGAACATCATGCCTACATTTCACTCATCCTATCACTCATTACTTTGGTTTAAATCCTTCAATCACAAGAGAACAAACAAACACAGAAATGAATAGGTGGGAACATGATAAATATGTTTTTCACGCTTCCTAGACAATAAACTCCTTTTTTTCCCCCTTTCCACAACATTCTATGTAGATGCATGTCTCAGAAATGATTTTCAGTCACACGACATCACATTAAATTCGATGAACCTGGGTCTTATTTCATATAAAGTTGTAATGGTAGCAACTCTTGTTGAAATGGCAAGTGTCATGGTAACAAGAATCCTGCTTCCTGATTAGCTGTTGCTACAAGAAGTTGCAATTCCAGCAGGAATTGCTTTCATAACATCTTTTATGAAATTGGGCCCAGCTTGGCAAAAAAAACCCCTCCCCTTATATGGTGAATGGAATGGTCTTGCAACCATGCTACAGTTGTAACTGAAGGTGGAAAAGTTAGGTCCTCCCTGCTTTTCTATGCTACTAGACCTGGCACTGTAAATTACCAGAAAGCTATAACAGATTATTTCTTTGCCTGTTACTGCATTGCAGATGCAGATTGCAGATGCCAACTAAAATCCATGAATTTGTAGACATTTTCAGAAGTTATGTCTGATAATCCTAAGTTCTCATGAATAAAATAGCAAAAAAAACCTTGGTGGCATTAGACAAATAAATTTATACTACTACAAAAGTAATCACTGTGACGAATTGGCAGAATTGTAATTTTAGTGAAAGTGTAAGACAGATGTAGGTATCTTTTAAAGAATAAAAATAAAAACACTTGTGTGTGGTTCAAATAGCATCAGTATTTGATACTTCTGATCATTTCTCTGAAATAACTTTTTTTGAGCCTCAGACCTAAGCATGCAAAGTCAAATGATTATGCCCAAAGACAGACAAATAAATGAAGAATACGTGGAAATCTTCACTTTCTCCGGTTACAATCAAGTCTGTACCTCTTATTCAACACTTACACAAACGTTTGGCAAATGTATGAACTCATTCAAAGTTTGTACACTTTTGACAGACCGTAAAGCCGTGAAAACCTTTTGTCTGTAGAAAGACTAGTTTATTATATATCTATCATTGAAACACCTAGTTGTCTGTGGTTGCTTATTTACTTAATTTGCTTATCTGCCCAGTGCAAATCTTGAAAAAGCACAGACATCTGAAATGACTTATGCATGTCGATAGAAATATGTCTTGGGCTCATGTACACCGAAACACCACAAACTACACAATTTCATTTGCGACATGCCATCACTTAGCTAATTAGTTTTCTTTTCAAGGATAATCTATGACTGCAAGTGAAATTATCCGAGATAAAGAAATAATGACTGCATGTCGGCAATTTCTGGTGCCCTGAGCACATTTCTTGCGGCCTGTCACTTCGGTCATCGATTGACAACTATGGGTATGTCAGGAAGACCGACAGCGTAAGAAATTGCTTTGGAAAAGTCAGTAATGCATACAAATGTTCTGGAAGCAACAGGATGATACAAAACAAGACAAAACAAGAGGAAAAAAAAAATAAGAGTGAGATTGGAGGTCAATACGGCGCGATTCCAATCAGTCTCATTGAATCATCAAAGCGTCGTCTCATAGCTCACGCTATTTCGGCTGCCGCTCTTACTCCCATTGCTCTGATTCCCATTCAAGCCCTGATAAGTGACCGTTAGACCGTCCGGAGTGGACATACCAGCCTTCCCACCGATGGACAGGCCATCTATTCTCAGGTTTTCTGCTGACCTGTGGACATCTTCTTTTGACCGTGACCTCTCAACCGACTTATTGTCCGTCAGGTTGGAAGTCCTTTGTGATTGGCTAACGCCCTGCGAGAATCCATCGGCCCGACTTCCGTTTGTCGTCACTCTCGAGTGCGGCATGTTTTGCAGTTCCAGACCCTCCATGCTACGGCTGCTGCGCTGCTTGACCAGCGGGAATTCCTCACCATTGCCCGTCCCGTTGTGGTGATGCTCATGGTTGCCATGGCGACGTGACCGCTGCTCGTCCACCAGGTGATCCGAGTTGGTCTTCCGCACGATGATCTTTTCTGAGTTGGTGGGAACGTGCCGGTCACCCTTCTCTACACCCTCAATCATCACAGTTATTGTTGTCGTTGTGGTAGAGTCTGAAACAGAAAATGACAGAAAAATCCAAACAACGTGTACACACTACCATTCAAAACAAGCACTTGCATTCATAGGATTTTCAATTTCCCTGTCCTGATATCAGCAAAAGAGAGCAGCGAGCAAAACTTGAGTGGCATAGTATATACAAAGCATAATAGGAATATATCTCTTATCAACCATAATATCCTCTTTTACATTATCCTGTATAGTCGATATAAACTTCTGAAATGCAATTTAACACGTTCAACCCCCAAAACCTCCATCCATACGATAAATCATTTCAAATTCAATAATAGACATCTCAGTTTGTTGTCATATTACGAAATATTCACACACATTTAGTACTATACACTACAAATAGGATGTTGATAGGATTTGATTAGTAACTAGGAAAGCACTCGGAGAGTGCAGACCTCCGCCAAGCAGCATATTTCCACCCATACGAGCATTATGAAAATCGCCCAAATTCCCAATATAGAAGCTTTGTTTATGTCATCAGCTTCCAGCTACACATTGCATTATCTGAGCAGAGCACGCTCTTTAGAGTGTGTATGTAAACCTCAATTATGTGCAGCTTGAACTCCACAGTTCATTGACCCTATCATTCAAAAGATTAAAAAATCCTTCAAAGATCCATAAAAATTCTGAGATCACTACCCAAATTTCCTTGTGTCATCATCAACTTTTTCTGCAAGTTTTACTAAAATCTGTTTCCAACATTTTGAGTTAATTTACAAACAAACTAACCAACATCGATGAAAACATAACCGCCTTCCTTGGCGGAGGTAATGATATTTCCTCGGTTTAGTCGTGATGCTTGGGGTGGTTGGTGGTGTTGGAGATGGGAAGAATGACATAAAGGTGCCACCAAGAACAAACCTTTGTTTCTCCTCGTCTTGAAAGACGCATTGGTGATGGCCGCCCTCTTGACCGCCGGCGAGGCTGGGGTGACCGCAATGTTGATGCCCACTGGACCGTCGCTGGGCCGGCCAGAGGGATTGCTTTCTAGGGAGTTCTGGATGGCATTGGTCACCTGGGGAGAACATGAGAAATGTCCATTTCTTGTTTGACCGCTTCAAGTGACCAGAGAGGTACCATAACACCCTGTGACCAATTATTCACTCACCCTCCTTCAAATACACCTGTACACTTTGTGCAAAATCTTTTGAGTCCAGGCAGAGTTTCAAATTACCCTTTCATGTTAACTTCCTTGAATCTAGTGTACAGTTTGTTTTCAATAAACCCAAATATTGGGCTTTTATCATTCTTGCATAATCTACTTAAAATGAACATTGCATAATTATGTATACATTAACAATCACCAATCGATCCCAAATGGTAGTATCATGGTATTATCAGTTTTATATGAATGAAAAATTCATGAACAATTTGTTCCTGTTTTGCAATATGTTTTTGCAGTTGAAGGCACCATACAAAGTGGGATTTGAACCCCAAACATTCTGTTTGCAAATCCATTGTGTTACCCACTACCACACACTGACTACTTACCAATAAGACCTCAGAAAAGAGTTCATAGCTTGCTCTGAAGTGTATGTCTTCAAGTGCCTGTGTGGCAGCCGTGGCATGGCCATTAAACCTTGGACAGAGAAATCAAAACAAATCAACAAATCAACTTTATTATAAATAATCTATTATCTAATCATGAACTGACCAAACTTTGCAATGTATAAAATATCCTAAAAGATTTTTTTTCTTTTTACATGAAGAGAGATATCAGACAAGTAAAGACATTTTGACAGACTTGATCACTCTTCATAGCAAACAGAGGCTGATCACTTGCCACAAGGATCTGAGAATTGCAACTGTGCATTTGCTTGTCTAATTTGACAGTCTATGCTGCAACATTCTTCAACAAGCATTGACAGTTGATGTCAAAAAATATTTTATATCATGTCCTAAAGAAACCTCTTATGAAATATGAAAGAGCATGTAATTCTATGAGGAATTCATCGTTAATTTGATGAAAATTGGTTTTGAAATGGCTGAGATATCCAAAAAAGAGCAATTCTAATAAAGTGTGGGACCCACACTTTATTACGATCGCTTTGTTTTACTTTGTTTTTGGATGTTTCAGTCATTCCAAACGCGATTTTCATCAAATAAACTTTGAATTCCTCTTGAAATGGTATGCTCTGTACTATATCATAAGTGTTTTCTTGGTATCTCGCAAAAAGTTAAAAGCCTAATTTTCATCTCCATCAATACTGTACCATCCCTTTAACATGAACCCTTTTTTTTTCATTCTTTGTTCCTCTCTCTGTGACAGAATGAGATTTGAATATACTCCTAAGAGAAGATTTTCTCTAAATATTAAGATATTACGTTCATCCAGCACACATTATGTGGAATCATGAATATCACACACACACACATAAAGTATATGGCATAGACTGTAATATGAGGAATGTTTGCATGCATTTTAACTTCACCAATTTCGTAAGAGCCCAAAATCGAGAAGTTGAAACGCACACAACAGTTCTTGCCTACACTATCTGCATAGAATGCCACTGGCAATTCACAAAAATATCATGCTTTGAAAAAAGGTTGCCCCATTCTAATTCGTGAAAAATTTCATACCACGCATATGTCTTGTTTTACAGTAGCTTTGGTAGATTTGATCATAAGAAAGAGATATATTTCAGTCATATTTACTTACATTGCGAAGTATACACCAGTCATCAGTTCCAGGAGAAAGTTCGGAGTGAGTGCAATCCTGGGATGGTTGTGAAGATTGAGATGGAGGTCACTGGTCTTTGAACTTTGACCCGAAGATGAACGGCTGCTGCCACTGCTAAAGCCTGTGCGGGTCAGTCTGGAAGGCGGGAAAGAAATGATAGCAAAAACAGAAAATAACAATAAGCATTCTATTTTCGATACGGTGATCTTGGCAAAAAATAGGAAATGTGAAGTTGCTTGCTCTTAAATCCAAAGTACATCTTGTCTACACATTCTGAAAACTGGAACTTTTTAGTTTTTCTGCAGCATGTGACCACAGTGTGTCAATTCTCGTCCTAATGTGTTTGATTACCTCATCCAATAGAGTGTTTGATTGTATCTATAATCAGTCCCCATATTCTCTAAAACTTCATGCATGTTTCACTTACGGATGGCTTTCATTCCATTTCTGGGGAAGGTTTTTTTTTTTTTTTAAATAAGATGGGATAAATTTCACATATCTGGGCAAGCTCAGTCTGGAAAACTCAACAATACCAAAATCAGGATTGTAATGTTCGCCAACTTTATTGAGATCTGGGATTCAACGATGATGCGCCCCATGAGAGGTTGAGTACCGTACCTTGAGTATGCGACGCACATCGACTGAAGCGCGAGGGAGGAGAGAAAACCGATGTCTGCGTTGAAGTGGGACACGACATGGCACAGGACATCGAACCTGAGGGGGAGAGATGGGAGAGAAAGCAAGAAATGTAGTCTGACTATTAGGCTCCAAGAATGAAGTATTGTAGCTGCAAGCAAAGTACAAGTAACTAGAGAAGCACTCTGAGACCGCAGACCTCCGCCAAGCATGCAGCTCATTTCCACCACTGATCTTGTTCTTCCACCCATATATACGTACTTATAGCATTGTGTGCTGAAAGTCGCCCAATTTCCCAATATAGAAGCCTTTGTTGCGTCATAAACCCTCAGCTGCATGGCGCGCCTCGCCCTAGCAGAAACTAGAGCACGCACTTTAGTGTGCACAGGCAGACCTCAATACACGCAGCCTGAACTCCCAGGTTCATTGACCCTACCTGCCAAAATGTCAAAAATCCTTCATAAATTCCCCAGAAATTCTTGGATCACTACTAAAATTCAATCATCTGTTAATACTTGTATCATTCTAAACCTTTCCTGCAAGTTTCATCCAAATCCGTTAACTCCTTTCAGAGTTATTTTGCACACGGACAAAATAACTAATTAACAAACGAACACACAAACCAACGGTAACGAAACATAAACTCCTCCCTTGGCAGAGGTAATAATTCATAATAATATCTGACAACATCAAAAGCCGTTACCAGTGTTCCCATATTTCCTAATGTACATATCAATGCAAAAAGGACACACAGAATGTGCGGCAAATGGCACACATGGACCTTGTCCTTCTTTACAAGTATCTAGAACAAAGAATACTGCACACTGTTTGCTATTGTGCTAACCACTGCGATACAAATTTATCAACAATGACAACTTTTGTCTGTTCCTTTAAACTTTAGTATACTGCAAAACCAGAAATATTTGCGGCATGAAATTTCCACCAGTTGGAATCCATATAGTGCAGACAAGAACCTTTATGAGAGTATCAATGTTGTGAATCTTTGCTCTCATGAAATTTGCAAAATTAAAATGCACACAAAAATTTCTGGTTTTAGAGTAAGAAATAGAGGTGCAATTTGGTTGTAACAGTATCAACAACAGGAGCAGCAGCTGCAGTGTTTCAGTGAAAATGCCTTCAAAAGTGGTAAAATTACAGGAGCATTTTGTTCATATTTCACACATGAATGTACAGTTGATGTGCAAAAAATGCTTTTGCACACAGAACATCATTTGTTCATAGATATCTTAATAGTGACCTTGATATAAACTAGTTTGCGCTTTAATAGCAATGTTTCAAATAACCACAAATTTTAAACCACTGAAACAAAGCAGCTGCAAAACTCAATATCATCCACTTAATACAAAATCCAACTTGCTTTTCACAATATGTGAACAACGGAGGCTTAAGAAATGTATTCCATGTGCCGCAATGTACAGAAACCATTCAGGCACTGTCGATGATATTGCTTAGTATTGCTGGTTATGTCTGATTAAGATATGGTTAGAAAACACATTTCTCACCATGACCTCTGAAATGAATTTTTGACCTTGCATACTATCAAATTCAGGCATATGAATCTTTTAATTTCTGCCCTTATTACAAAATCATATTAAACATGGATGTTCCTAGATGACATCACAGCTGAGCAATGCCATATCTATACAGGCATAGTGCAGTGACCTTTGACCTCATGGGATTCTACCAAATATCTATTAGAGCAGGACATCTATACCTAATGTTAGATAGCACATGCCTGGGTCGCGCTTCGTACCAAGAAAACTCATAAGACAGTCTAATCGTGACAAGGAAATCTGGGTGAGACAGACAACCCATGAACATAATATGCCTGTATTATCTTTGGGGCAGAAGTATTAAGAAGAACACAAAGGAACGACTTGCGGCGACGATTTATGTGCCTGCAGCAATTTTCATAATTGCGAAGAAGCATGGTGCCAATATACGTGTAATGTGTTTGTGTGTAAGTGTGTACTTGTGTATGTGTGTGTATATATGTGTGACTGCGTGTGTATGAGTGTGTGGCATCTATATGCTAGTGTGCATGCCCGTGTGTTTGTGAGTACAACTGTACAATGTGTGTTATTCATTTTTTGTTTGTTTGTTTGTTCATGTGTGTGTGCGTGTGTGTGTGCACACTTGTCAGTGAATTATCAACAGTACCAGTACAAGCTGTACATATTCTAGTCTTTTACGTTGGCTCAAAATAGACAGGTCTCCACTGCAAAGGGTTTCCATCCATTATATTTTCTCTCCTGTGCAAAGACAAATACATCATCTATTCATTTTCACCTCGATGAATATATATCACCACATTCTGACGGGGCTGCACATTTGTAAATGTCAAATGTATCCCCACGTGCCTTCCGTTCTTCATTCAAATTCAAGACACAGGTACGATCCATTAGGCTTTATCCAGTAATCCAGACAAAAACTGTTAAGAATGCATCACGACAGCCCTCATGAAATGCATTTCCTGAGTAGATTTCTCTCGCCGTCTGGCTCTCTCTGTCAGCAAGTGAATTTCATCTTGAAGGTATTCATAGAAACTCGAGAATTTCTTGCATGTAAACAGATCAGTTAGGAGCAAGACAATAAAAAAAGGGGAAAAGATATGTAGTCATGTGCACACAACTTGATTATGCGGAGCATATCAGGCTGGAGGAAGAGAAACGGAAATATCAACAAACAGACTGCAGAGCCCTCATAATCAATGCCAGAAATACCTATAAAGAAATGTTTTGTAGATCATTTTTATACCCAATCAATAATGCATCACTCAGAATTCTCTGCACACAAGTACTGAACACGTGAGTGTGGCAAAGTTCTACTCAGAGGTACTTGATTATGGCTTGCCTGTGCTAACTTTTGGAGTTGTTTTTGTCTTTTTATATAAATTTCTTTACTTCTTTGTTGGTCTCATCTTTTTTATTTGTTTGGCCAAGCCATATTTCAGTTTCCCTAATTGTGAGAATGTAGCAAGGAGAATAGAGCTGGTTTGCTTTGCCTTTTGAGTGAAAAAAAAGAAAAATAAGCAACAAATAAACTATAGCATTGCTTCATGATTCCTCTCTCGTAGATCACTAAACTCCAAAGAAGATCAGTCTTCACAGGTAAAATGTAAAATCCTCAGTACTGTGTACTGACAAGCATGATTGTATTACTAATTGCCATCTCTACTGATTTGGGGTTGTAGAATACCACTTTTTAGTGATTTGAACCAGCTTACTGATTCTTTTTTTTTTCAATACCAATTTAATGATTTTTGGCAAACCGTCAAAGAAATTATTGGAAGTAAGATTTTAGTTACCTTTGTAAGTGTGTGTGCTGTTCTGTGTTTCACCTTGACTTAGCTCCAAAATAATAAGGATAAAATATGATACCGGCAAAATTGACTTCTATAATCATGGTGATTACTGCCAAGTAATTCACAATGCAAAACAATACGTCTTCTTCTACTATATATAAAACTCCCTATAAAGTATGGATCAAATAACATTATTGCAAACTAAGAACATGAAAAAGCTTTTAAATCAATCCCAACCACCACTCCCCTCGCAACTTCAATTCAATCTACTGCGCAGCTACCTCTTTTTCACAGTCATATTCTGGCAAGCACCAGAAAGCACACAGCACTGCGTAGGGACTGAATACTCAAAGAAGCTCGTTCTCATGGTGCCCTCCAAGCAATGCAAATCTGGGTCACTGGTTTATATAATCATCATGGCAGCAGTGCATTAGGATCACACGACACATCACAGTCCCACCAATAGATTTTCATGTCAGTGCTAACAATGAAGGTGACAGCGATACAATGCACTCCCAATAGGGGTACACACACATACTTTGAACCCCAGCCCCCGCCTGTCATCATTGCTCACCTGTTTTGTGCGTTGACAGTACTAATCTGTGGAAGAGGCCCTCTAGTGAGCGCTGTGTGGTCATTCGGATGGCTGAGCAGTAGGTTGTCAGTCAGGGCAAGGGGACTCATGGGCTGTAATGACAATATAATGTACAGTATACACATAGCCTTCATGAATATTCATGCACATGGTAATGAACTTTGACCCATGAAACATACAATAAATGATAAAGCCACTAACAAAGTGGACAAGCTCCTCGGTTGACAAATGTCAAAGAAGTGGTTACCCACACCCACAGAAAAGTTTGTGTTATTAAAGAGGAGCACGAATCACAAGATACTGTATAAATCAGTAAGACTTCAAGTAAAAACATTGTAAAACATTCATCAACACAGCTTATATTCTACATCAGTTTTTAATCCTTGGCACACAAAACAGAAAGCGACAGAATGCTTGTCTAGCACACAATCTGGACTTTTGTAGAATTATGAGGATGGAAAATAATTAAGAAAAGAACCAAATCAGAAGAATGAAATAAGGTTGAAATTATGTACACATTGCAGTTAGAATTAATACTATACTGGTCAAGGTGTCACAGATCTTCCCTAATTTACTAAGGGTGCAGGTAATTTGAGAGATCTTACCTCGTGGTATATTGAGGGCCTGGCTAGCGTGGGGATGGTAAATACTTCAGCTTTTGCCGTCCCATCAGCCTCTACCACTTCCTGTGATGACAAAGAACAAAATTTCAATTTCATACACAGATGAGTCAAGGCATAAAGCACAAGCCACTATAAATCACAACTTCTGCTCTCTGTCCAAATGCCTCCATTGCATCAACACCAATTTCTTTTTCACATACAGGTGAGGCAAAGGTAAGAAAATCAGAGCAAATATTGTCGCTGGGATGACAAGACAATGTATCTGCAATTTTGGTGAAAATGACTTTTTTGGATTAATGGTCAAATAATAGGTTAAGTGATGTCCTGTCCAAATCCCAACTGTCTTACTCCAAAAATGAAGCCACCACAGTATGTCAAAGGAAAGGCTATCCCATTCGCCACAGTGCTTTGGCCACCATGTTTTTTTGCTCTCCTGAACGTACATTTGACATTTTGTGGATATGAGGTCTTGTCGCCACAGCTACGATATGCCAAATGGCACTTTTCCTTCAACTTCACTGACAGTTGACCTAGTAAAGAGTGAACGTCACCCTAAAATTTTATTGTTATATTTTGCACAAACATGTTGCGGAAAAGAGTTCATGGTATCTACACGAGGTTAAATTTCACACACAAAAGAGGTAAGGTACGGAAAGAAGTGCAATTACGTGAAATTGCATTTTTGCTCTAATTCTATCACATTATGTGGCAGCTACACCTACAAGCTAAAAGGAGGTTCTAAGATGAATAATGAGGAGAGAAGAGCAAAGGAAATGGGAAAGTGGGATACAAATCACATATGGATTGGAAGGTAATACATAGGCCTACAGTTAGATAATAAGAGATGGCAGATAGATAGGGTATTAAAGCTACTTTAAAAGGTGACACGACATTTGCTATTGCGACATTTACTTGAGTCTTATTTTCTCACAGTACTTTGGGTTGGGGTTGTGATAGAGTTTTAAGTTAAGTTTGATGTGAGGATGAGGATTAGGGTTAGGGTTATGTTTGTGGGTAGAATTCATGTTTGGCTCAGCATGCGAATATTTCTATGGGAGCAATATTGTCCTAGGAGCAAATGTCATGGAACCAATTTCAAGAGAATGGAAAACACACTAAGATTAAAAGCTGTGTGAAGGAATTATTACGGAATCATATTAAACATGTAAGAGTACCAGTACACATAAAATTATCAAAGTAAGGAAGATATAAGGCATAATGAACAACAAACAGATAGAAAGCATGTCATGATCGAAATTTCCTACTTGTCAATATTAACATCCACTAGAATTTACACAAGTGGTCTCCAATGAAACCGCAGCTGCAGCAAGTCCATTCTCACAGACAGGTAGACGAAAAATGAGATGCAAAATTTCCTTCCTGCATGATCTTGCTGCCACATCTCTGTCATGTTTGGACAACATGTGGCAAGTTGTGTCAAGAATCACACAACATACAACGTATCCATGAATGTGTGGCGCAAGTCCATTTCATGACAACATTCATTTCTGATCAGTGTGAGTCCCCTTAAAATCTCACTGATCAAAGGAGAGACATTTTATTTTATTGTGGTTATATTTTGTCACTGAGATTGCTTGAACAATATCACTTGTAGTGACAGGTTAATGCCAACAATTGATTCAAACAAAAAATATTTTCATGTACATTTTCTTCACCACTTGGCTATTATGCACACAGGACAAATACGTTTTTTCTAGTGAGCATATCACATATACCTAGTAAAAAATTGCCAAAACAGTATGTGGAAAAATAATATTCAATACACATTACATCATTTTGCAGATTACCAAGGGAATGAAGGGTAGGACCACCTACATTGTGTACATGTGATAATAAGCAATGCTCTTGAAAATGATTAGAACAATGGCCTATTAATCCAGGGCAGCCTTTTCAGTATTGCCACTGCTGTAACGGAGGATTCTGGCATTAGCATCACTGTAGCAGTGCCTGTAACCATTCTATACTCCCACGTTGAGAGGAACATCTTTTACCTCCTTGAAAAAAAAAAGAAAGAAAGACGGAAGTATTCAGTGGGGCTTGAACTTGGGACTTCCTTTCAAATCGAGAGATATCATTCACTATACCAAAGTGACCCTCTCAAAGGCAACATGATCTGTTCTCAATAATGTGATTCTCACTTTGAAGGAAATCGAGACTCCCCATCGTGTAAGGAGTACCAGGTGTTTGGCAAACCACCGAAATACGCCGAGGAGGAAATTCAAGGAACATTTCCCATTTCCTTACTGCCTAGCTGGGAGGCACTTTAATCACAGCAAACATCGGCACATAATACCGCTACTTCAACGCCATCGCTCACACAGTGATGCCACTTCCTGGAAATTGCATGATGGCAAATGCAGAGTTTAATTCACCTCAGGGGTGTACCACAGTTACAAAGAACAGATTGGCAAAAATGAAGAAGCACAAGAAAAAGGTCCACCTGATATCGGTAGAGAGGGTGATAGCAATCTCGGGTAAGTAAGGCTAGCATAATAGCCTCCAGGAGGGAGGAGGTGAAATTGCATTACCAGAATTATGTCAGCGCTAACACAGTCGATTCACGGCACGCCAGATGCATCGTGCCGTTGTTCACCACTGGCAATGCCATGAAACGAGATATGTCCATCACTTCATCATGTCAAACAGATGTGAAAAACTCTGTAAGTTGTTACCAAACTTTATGGTGACACATTTGCTGTATCAAAACACCTATGGACAATTTCTAGTCATTACTACCATGTCCATCATGCTGTCTGAGTTATGATTTTACTTGATGAAAAGGGGAAACAAAATGCCATCACGAATGTAATCTGAGGAAAAAGTTTACAGCTGAACAAACCAGGAAAATAGCTTGACAGTTTGTGAAAGTCAAATTTTCGCATGCTATTTCAATACTTGTCCTACCAAGGAGGTACTAGGGCAAGCTACCTCCTTGGTCCTACAATCAGGGATCCAATTTAGCATTCTGTTCTCTATTTTCATTGGAGACAACAAAAAAAAACAACTAAAATTGGACAAGGGTTTCTTGTCTTTGACAGAATTTGTATGAAACCGTCATTTTCCTGCTCTTTTTCCCTCAATAACAAAAGTGAAAATTAACCCCTGAAGTCACTTGACAATCAATGAGATAAAAAAAGAGGATTTTTTTTTCCATCAAGGCTACCGATTTCAATGCATACTTCCAAAATGAAGAATGTCAATGATATTTTGATGTTTAGACTTCAAACCTGCCCTTCGGTGAACATATTAACAAATTATGATTAGTGACATATGTCAGCTTGAATCCATGGCATAAATTGATGGCTGTTATTCAGTTACTCTCCCACGCTTCTGACATTAATGAAATGGATATCAACCCCACCTACAAGGATGACTACAGACAGGCTTATCATTAATGCAGCTTTCTTATTACTCTAAAATCAGAAATATTTGCAGTATGAAATTTTGCAAATTGCCATTGGCATTCAATGCATATGGCGCAAATAAGAACTTTCACATGTCAGATTTTGCTAATCTTGGCTCCATGCAAAATTTGCACCAAAAAAAGGGAGAAAATTCATGCACACCAATATTTCAGGTTTTAAAGTAGGCCCTATATATATATATATCCCCATATCATTTAGTTTGCAAAGAGAGTGCAGATATTCAATCAGAATGCAAGAGACATATTGCAATCACCATAGTTTTCAAAGGACCAACTAGGTTCTGCATCATGGCAAACACAATGCACTAGCTCTACTGAGCAGCAAGCTATTGGAGGTTGCAGCATTTTGAGACAACAGAGCACTTGAACAGCAAGGTGTCATATCTTGCAAAAGACATTGCAAGTAGCATAGTTCGCATAATAGACATTGTACTAATTCCATATAGGTAAGGCTGCGTTCACATAGAAGTATTCGGTATTCGGTATTCGGGCACCGAGTACACCATCACCCGCACCGTCAACTCACCATCCCATGCAGTGAGGATTTCTTCCTCCTACATCCCAGCAAATCTTATTAACAATTTCTACACAGCATCAGAATGTCAGTCTACATGCTTATTTTTGCTAAAGGGCAAATCCAGACCAAAAGTGTCATTATTTCATAAACTAGAAATATCACTTAAGGTGATTAATACCCCCGCCCCGTGACGACAGTCTTACCCAAGGAATGATCTTTCCTTGATCTTCTGCCATTTAAATGCCGTTACCATGGCAACGCAGCTTCCGACACGTCTGAAAAATATGTCTTGCACATCTTCCCACCAAGACTATTGTGTGTGCCACATTTCATAAGCTTTTGTCAAAAACTGAGGAAGTAGTTCAATCCACAAGATCTTTCCTTGATCTTCCACCATTAATATGCCGTTACCATGGCAACGCAGCTTCCGACATGTCCAAAAAATATGTCTTGCACATCTTCCCACCAAGACCAATGTGTGTGCCACATTTCATGAGCTTCAGTCGAATACAGAGGAAGTAGTTCAATCCGCAAGATCTTTCCTTGATCTTCTGCCATTTATATGCCGTTACCATGGCAACGCAGCATCCGACACGTCCGAAAAATATGTCTTCCACATCTTCCCACCAAGATCAAGGTGTGTGCCACATTTCATAAGCTTTGGTCAAAAAACTGAGGAAGTAGTTAAATCCGCAAGATCTTTCCTTGATCTTCTGCCATTAATATGCCGTTACCATGGCAACCTACTTTCGGGTACTGTCAAAAAATGCGTCTTGCACATCTACAACCAAAGGCACACATCTGTACCAAGTTTCATGGAAATTGGGCAAAAACTGAGGAAGTAGTTTGCAACACAAAAATTTCCATCATTTTGGCTCATAATATGTGAGCTGTTACCATGGCAACATACTTTTTGTCACTGTCAAGAAATGTGTCATGCTGACCTATATCCTAAGACAAACATTCAATATGAATTCCATGAGAATTGGAAGAACACTGATGAAGCAGTTTTGCCATGAAGCATTTTGCCCTATATTTTACCAATAACATGCCGATACCATGGCAACGCACTTTTTGCCACTGCTGAAATATGTGTCTTGCACATTAACATATTCAGATGAACATCTGTACCTAATTTCATAAAAATTGATCAAAAACTGTGGGAGGAGTTCGCGACGCAAGATTTGTACCCATTTTTGCCCATAATATGCCGTTACCATGGCAACGTACTTTTGGGTACTGTCAAAAAATATGTCTTGCACATCTACAACCCAAGGCACACATCTGTGCCAAGTTTTATGGGAATCGGTTGAAAACTGAGGAAGTAGTTCGCGACGCAAGATTTGCAACGGACCGACCGCCCGACCGCCCGACCGCCCGACCGCCCGACCGCCCGACCGACCGCCCGACCGACCGCCCGACCGCCCGACCACCCGACCGACCGTCCGCTGATTCCTATATACCCCCTTCAAACTTCGTTTGGCGGGGGTATAACGAGAGACGGTATAAGCTGCAAGAAAATCGAACAAGCTCGATTCCCACTTTGCTATACTTTTCGCAGCTATTCGGTACATTCGAATAGTGCCCTCCTATGTGAACCGGTGTGAGGAAATCCTATCGTTCGATTCAAGCTATTCGCGTGCCCTCGAAAAACGAGCCCGAATACCCGAATAGTATACTTCTATGTGAACGCAGCCTAAGTGATCAAAGCACAGTGAAGAAAGCAAAAATAATTTTGCAAAAGATAATGCAACTCTCGCATTTTGCAAATTGCAATGCAGGTGTCACACTTATCGATATGTATATGCAGGTGTCAACGCTTTGGCAACATACATTGCAAAAAATGCATGTTGCAACATACATTCAAGTTGTTGTATCACATTCTGTTGGACACAAGACAGTGTTTCCTCAGTGATGTACAGCAGACATACATGTAGAAGTTTAGAATTTTGCTGGAAAGTCTTGAGGTACAAATATCAAAGTTTGCAAAAGATATTGTGAGTAACAACCTACAATATCATGCAAATGACATTGCAGTAGTAGCATTTTGCAAAAGACAATGCAGGTTCCACATGGAGTAAAAGATATTGCAGATGCCACATTTGGCAAGATACAATGCACATTGCAAGTGTACCTTCATGGGCAAAAAAAATAAATAAATAAAAAAAAAGTAGCAGGAGTAGTAATTTGCAAAAGAAAACATCAGCACCATATCATGGTTTTTGCAAGACACTGCAGTGACTCGCATTTTCCAAGCAAAATTGCAGGCATCGCACTAAGGACTGTGCCAGTTTCTTATCTGCCATGAACTGAGGGCCAAAAAGAAAAGTCAATCTTCTTCAGAGTTACAGACTCTGTGCAAAGTCAAAAGGTATGTAGGTTCATGCATTGAGAATCAAATTTCAACAACCTTTTAAACCCATTTAAGTATGCAAGACAAAACAGACAAACAAAAAATACAAAATAGACAAAACTGTTTGTGGTTACAATTAGAGACAAATTTTCAGTCTATTCATCTTTTTCTTATGAGACATGTCTGCTCCTTGAAACAAGGCCATTAATTTGAACGGCAAGCACTGATGAGACTGTATGGGAACTTGTCTCGTACAATTTTGCTGCATTATGACTTGATCGGGGCAGAAAGTGGGAAAGTTCCGAAAAGGAATTTGGCCAGTCACAAACAATCACTCACATTGTGTGCGTGACCTAAAAAATGGCTTCCATTTTAGTTGTGTGGGATGGCACTACGACTAAAGGGTAAACATAGATTTGACTGTTAAATTGATATATATAGCATGTATGTTATACAGAGAAAGTGACATCCACAGAGAAAGAGATAGAGAGAAGAGAATGCCCTATTTGTGCTAGTTTTATTTCCAGGCTTTGGACTTTTGGTTTTCTTTTCAGATCCACCAATGACTTTGTTTTTTCCTATCCACCCTTGAAAATGTTGACCTGTATGTGGACTTTGCTACTTTTGTATTTCCACAAACTGAATGATCTCTTTCAAAATGTACTTTTACTTCTGTTGTTATTTGCTTGCATATCTTTTCATATCGGAACAGAATTAGAAACGAAACTCACACAAAAACATCACCAGTGATAACATACTGCTTTGTGTGGCACAATGGCCAACATCACAGTACAACAGTATCAGTGGACACAGCTTGGAAAGAAAAAAACTATGATGAAGTATATACTTCATTCTAAACTAAATGTGATCAAATTATAATAATAATCTGTGCAGTGATCATGAAAAAAAGGATGTGGCCTAAGAAAACAACAAAAACCAAACACTAATGCAGCAGAATCTGAATTCCTAGAAAAAAAAAATCAAATTGCTTTATTTTTTTATTCCAAGGGGAAGAAGAGAATTTTATAGTCTGATTTAGGCAGCTACATACATCAGCTTTCTCTCCCACAATAATTGCACACGTTAATGTAGACAGAAAATTTAAACTCCAGTAGGCAGTCACATCATACTGTCAAGCAAAACACTTTAATAGCTGGTGTGAGTGATCCATTTCGAGAATCAAGGGAGTAATTGCTCTTTTTACTGTCTTGAAAGAGCATGAAAGCACAAATGCTATTTAATGCCTCGCTAAAATACCGCTAATGGCAGCACCAAGGGTAGGTCTTTCTGCAGATCTAAATGCCAGATTCCCTGCCTCGATTTCAATACAACTACAATCATCATAATACGGGTTGTTCAAAAGATGTGTATATATAATTGTAATGCATGTATAGCCTCAGCTCTTATTCTTATTTCAAGGTTGATGCAATGTAATGTCCTGTGTGCTATCCATCTTGACCTTTTGAGCTGCACACTTGGGTAGTGCAAGAAAGTAATATCAGCAAACAGACAAACATACGTATATGTACAAAGATACACAAAACAGCCTCAGCAAGGCATCTCAAGATTGGTTTCTCAGGCAAGGCAGTTAGACATAACATCAGGCTTTGGGAAATGCACAATGCAAATAAGATGAACTTAAAGTGCACTTTGGGGGAACTTGGAAACTAGCACCGGACGACACTGCTTAACATTTGGGTTGCTCAATTCAAGATATCTATTAAAGAACTTTGCTTATTGAGCCCTGTGATGATGCTTAAATTCATAAATGACTAAAACACACACACACACACACACACACGCACACAACCTTTTGCTGTCATTGTAAAAAAATGTATGATGTTAATATCAAATAACCATACTAGCAAACCATTGACTAACTTTTTCATTTAAACACTTTGGTCTACAGGAAATATTAAGCACGGCGAATCATGCCAATCGCTGATTTTTACATTTTTAAAAGCATTCAGTTTCAACCATTTTTTGCCCTTTTGATAACATACATGTATGTATACTCAATATCAATGGTTCTGGTATGTATAGAACCATGCACCTCAAATGTTTCAAGCTGAAAACATTGTTTTACAACAGTGCTTTTAAGTAGTGGAATATATAGATGGAATGAAATATATAAATATGTTAGCTTACAGCACATGAGGGTAATATCACTACACTACCATACATCAAAACTGTCTCTAGAGTGCAATAAACATTTCCATCCGCACAGTCGCTTTCAGCCACGCTTGAAATGATGTTAATGTTGCTTGGCAGCGCCACATTTCTCTGTCTACACACCAGTGATTTTGGAAGAGGCTTTCAGCTGTCAGGGAACAGCGTAAAACTCAAAAGAGATAATCAGTAGGCAACATGAAGATCTTTCATGTGGTGACAACTCTAAACTTTAGAGGTATGCATTGCAGTTGTCATGACAAACACATCATCTTCATTCATCTCATTATCATAACAAGTCATATATCATCCAACGTTGACCTTCTTGAGTGTGTACTGTAAAACCAGAAATATCCCTTCGCATTTTAATTTCTTGAATTTTGTGCAAGCCAACATTTGCAAAATTAAAATGCATGAAAAAGTTCTTGTCTACATTATACTGCATTGGATGCCAGTGGCGATTCGCGAAAATTTCATGCCACAAATTTTTTCTTGTTTCACAGTATACTAGTATGTTCAAGTCTGCGTGTGAATATTTCACACAGCGACTGGTCTACTTCTATTTCTCTCAGTTACAAGCTGTACAGCACCAAAGACTTCATTGTGACATGATAATGGAGACATCTAAAGGAAAGAAACAAAAAGTGGGAGGAGGAGAAGAGACCGCACAGGGTAGGCCCTACAGGATTCAACTTTGACACAGAGACTGAGACAAACAGACATACAGAGTGACAGACTTACTGACAAGCAGACATGTGGGAAAAGATAAAAGATGACAGACAGACAGACGGACAAGAGATGCAAGACGGAGAGAGACTGATGACTTTACAAACCAACATACAGACAGACTGACAGACAAGATAGACACACAAGAACAGAAAGACATACAGCCATAATAAGGGGAGACAGACAAAACAGACATACAGAGAGGGAGATAGAAATAGAGAGAGAAAGAAGGGAGGGGGGACAGAATAAGGCTCATATGATTAGGAGTGCATGCTATGCCTCGCAGCTGGGCCAAAATGTAAATACAGACGTGTAAACATAATGAAACATCGTCTGCGGGGCTGAGACTCCACTGCCAGAGAATGAAATGTGCCCATACCTCTACAGACACAGGGCCAGGAGAGATATGTACGCAGCAAGATAATAATTTCTAGCTTTAAACACAGCAGTCAGCAATTGTTCTTCTGCTATATAGTATTTCCTGCAAAGACTTCAAAATTTTTACCACTGCCTTGCTTCAAGCAGAATAATCATGTATAAGCTGTCATTTTCATTTACAGATATTTTTGCGAATGAGGAGAATTATCATCAGTAATATGTGTTTCTTGCATGAATTGATTGATACAATCTCTGCTTTCATAATAATCCTGACTATTCCTGATTATCCAAAATATTTTATCACTGCAGCTACATCCTACTTCCTTAAAATCATGGTTAATGTTTGAATCTAATTGAGACGTTAGCATCATAAATGCCCTTTTTTTACATAAAAGTTAATGGATAATACTGTGTAATAGTTCTACTCATTGACAAAACTTTTGCTTCTTTTGCATTCCCCTTCCACACACCATACACATACAATATAGACACACATAGACAAACACACACACCATACAACAGACTACAGCATACAGCATACATTTAAGCGCTACAGTGTATATGAATTCGTCATATAATAATAATGATAAACTATTATTATTATTATTATCATTATTCTTATTCTTATCATTATCATCATTACAATTATTATCATTATCATTATAATCATTATTATCATTATTATTATCATTATCATTATCATTATTATTATCATTATTATCATTATTATTATTATCATTATCATTACTATTACTATTATTTTTATTAAGTAAACAGCAGTATTGACCACTTCAGGGAGTTATGTCCCATAAAAATCGAAAATTTTTGCTTTTAATGGGAACAAAGACAAGGCCTTACTCAAGTTCCTGTATCAATATGAAGTCCATAATAGTCTTGCAACTCAAGGGACAGCATTTACCAGCTGTCTGCAAGATTACTGTATGGAATCCAAGCAGGCTTTGTGGAGAATCAACAATGCTCCGACAGGTAATGGATTCGTAAGTGAAATTATATAGTATCATCCATACCAGTCTACATCTGCCACGATAAAAGTACGAGCAACCTTCGAGTCGATAGGTGAGACGCGAAGAAAAAGCCTCAGTTCAAAAGGGATATGTTTGATAAATGCTGAATTCCAGCATGCCCAAAGGCAACACTATCATGCACAATCACTGTTGGTTTTGCTTCACAGCACTGCAAGAGTTAAAGGTGAATAAACACACATGATGTTTCATTGCACTTTAGAGGGGAATCTATCCATTGGCCCGAAAGTTCCAGAAAGCTCACAGTTGTCTACAGAAAGGGCACTAGATCAAATTTGACTATACAGAGAAAAAAACAGTCACGATTTAATATGAAAGAGAGGACATTTGACGGTGCTGAAACTTCTGGTGCACTCACACACACAGACACAGACACCCACACACAAACAACCAAACACATACACCATGTTAAAGCAAAGATGCCAAGAAGAGTTTCCAACTTCACATCCAAAGCCATTAGAAGAAAAGGCAAAACAACAACAATAAAGAGCTAGTGCTTGCCATTTTCACCAGTATAAACCATTTTGAGCACCTCTTTCTATCCCGTAAGTTCATATGACTTACCTGCTTGGCTGGAAAAGTTTCAGCAAACTGTATCTCCTGATCAAATGCATGTCACATCACATTTAAAAAACAAACAAAGCAAGTTTACTTTCAAACATTTGTTCAAGAACAATACCAAAGTTCCTACATTTTTCAAACATTTACGGGTAAGCTACCGATTTTCCCCCATCTAGTTTGTAAGCACGTAAATTCATAAGCTTTAAAAAAAAAATTTAAAAAAGATCATTTGATTCCAAACAAAGTCTGCCCGAGAAGAAACACATAACTTAATACACATTCATTGAAATGCATACTGTATACACCATATATTTAGCAAAGTCTAATTTTTCGCGAATTGGGACTTCCCGGCAATTTTGCTGGTGATTAAAGGGACTGTACAGTAGTGGTTGAGGTGGAGATTCATGTTTTGACCATTCTTAAGTGAGATAATGAGAAACCTCTTATGAAATATGAAAGAGCATGTATTGTAATTCTAAGAAGGATTCAACGTTTATTTGATGAAAATTGGTTTTCAAACGGCTGAGATATCCAAAAAGTGAAAATAATAAAAGGCGACAGGTCACAACTTTATTAGGATCTCTTTGTTTCACCTTGTTTTTGGATATCTCAGTCATTTCAAAACTGATTTTCATCAAGTAAACTTTCGATACCCATTAGAATTGCATGCTCTTTGACATTTCATAGAGTGGTTTCTGAATATCTCGCAAAACGTTAAAAGCTAAATCCTCACCTTGACTGTACACAGAATTGTACACACCCTTTAAATTTGCGACTGTGAAGTACAGAACTGAACGGAGAAATGTACAGATGCATGTCACATTCTTGTCAGAATGAGAATTCATATTTTCGCGTGTTTTCAAATTCATGAATAGAACCTGACTTGCGAAATTCGCGAAAATAAAAAAATGAAATATTCGGCGTATACGGTATCATACAAACAGGAAAGGAGGAATCAAAGGTATGACAGAATCTCAATGCAAGTTTAATACAAGTTGTCAACTAAGTGTGAAGTTGGTTTAGTTGCAAACGATTAACAAATTGTCCTTCGTCGATGTAGACAGGCCCTGATTATTCAGTGTTTTGATAGCAGCTTTATTAGTAGTCTTGAGGATTTACACATCTGTCTAGTAATCAGAAGATCATTGGTTTGAGTCAAACCCAAATATAAGTATGCCCATGAGTTTTTATCATGGCTATTATTAAAACACTGAATAATCAGTGCTTATTTATGTCGATAAAAAAATGGTGATTTGTCAATCAGTCGCAATAAAATATACAGTGTTTTCACACATTGATAAATAGTAATTTGTCAATCAGTTGCAATGAAATGGAAAGTGTTTTCGCATGTTGATAAATGGTAATTTGTCAATCAGTTGCAATAAAATGTAAAGTGTTTTCACACATTGATAAGTGGTAATTTGTCAATCAGTTGCAATGAAATGTGAAGTGTTTTCACATAGAATCAAGCCATTAATACAACAGATGTGGCTGTCTAGCTCTGAAATGTAAATCTACATTTGTTCACATAAAAAAAAAAAGCTGTCTTAAACAAAATATTGCAGCATACATGGGGGAGGAGGGGGGGGGGGGGGGGTCTGTGGGAAAAACTGCAAGAGTCAGCCAAGAATGGCTTTACCGTATCAAACCTAGACAAAAAACGGAAGAGCAACAATTCAACAATCCTCTTGATCTAGACTTCACTGCCGACAGGAATATAAAGTCGCTTCCTTTTTCTTTCTTTGAAGTACCACTTCAAAGAAAATATCCCCTGGCTATAAAAGAAAAAAAAAAGATAGCACAGGGAATGGAAATCTTGCTGACAAGCAATGCCTCGGAACGAAATTTCATGATACAATGTAACTCAAAGGAAAACTGCTCAGAGAAATACTTCATAAAAAAACAAGAACAAATAAACATTTTGCCTACTTCCCATGAATATCATACCAAGACAAATCCACTCATTTCACCTGTTCAAGAATTGATGACAACTCTATAGACTTGTTTTGTGGTAATTCTTGTGTACCACTGAGTCCTATGATTCAGAGGATTCACAAGTTGATAGTTTCACAATCGTTACGTCAACCTTCTGCCAAAATTACATCTTGAAGATATTACAATATCAAATAGTCTGAGTGATAGCTACTAGGCACCAATTTAGGATAATATATAATTGCAGACAGGAGCTGACATGCTTAGTTATTGCAGCATGAACACGACACGATTGTTATCATTCCTATCATCACCATCATCACCATTACCATCATCAACATCATCACTATCACCACGTTTAATTTCATTAGAGGAAACCCAAACCCAAAGAGAAATGTGGATTGAGTTAAAGCAGCAACATTAGTAGAAAACATCAGTGAAAGTTTGAGGAAAATTGGACAATTGATGCAAAAGTTATGAATTTCTAAAGTTTTGGTGTTGAAACCACTGGATTAGGAGACTACTAGAGGTTATGACATCATGTGTGGACAACAATATAAAGAAAATATAAAGGGAATTCCACAAAAATTCACATTTCTAGCATAATGAAAGAGCACTTGACTAACTGCCTTCAAAAAGCAGTATGTCAGTATCAAGTTGATAATATGTGTAATTTTCATGAAAAAGGAATTTTTGTGGAATTCCCTTTATATTTTCTTCATATTTCCACCAGAAAAAGACACAAACTGTCTCACTTCACATGAGAAATCCGCCACTGTATGATCCGAGGTATTTCGTGACAAAGATTCACACTCATATCTGGCATGCGCATCTTGTGCGCAGTTTGAATTACCAACCTACATGGCGTATACCAATGCATTTTGCAATGTATTTTGCAGTGTATTTGCATAATTTATATTGCAAAATTCTGTGCAAAATACTGAGGTATTTTATTGTCAATGTGAATGGAAGTATTGACAACCCTTCCTATTTGTAAAGTTTTCAAAAAAGACCAACAAAAAAAAAAAAACCCAGAGTTATCATTTACTCTAACACTTGATATTACTCTCACACTTGAGACACGAAACATTTAATCCAAAAAGTGGATAATTCAAGCGATGCATCCTTGTCGGAAGACAGACTAGGGAAAAAAAAACAGGAATGTTTGAAAAGTAAGGTAATCCATTTGCACTATATTCTGCTGCCATGCATAACACTGCAGGGTGGAATGACAAGCAACTAAAAGCATGGTTGAGGCAAATGTCAGACTTGAGGTATAATTCCGTCTTGACATTAAACGGCTTCGATGTTATTCAAATCTCAGCAAAGCCTGGAAAGACATTCTCTGATCTACCAGTCCTGCGTGGTGCATTGCTGAAGGCCAAAATAGAGGCTTAGGTTGTCTTCATCTACATACATTTGTCGATACATGAAGACAATAACAAGATGGGAAAAGCATCATCATTTACAAAGGAACCACCCCCAAACCATGTCCATGTACTTCACATTAAAGGACAAGTTCACCCTCATATGCATGTAAATTGAGAGAATGCAGTAATATTAGTAGAACATCATCAGCCTATACCAAAACAAAAAACATCATGTATAGTCGACAAAGAAGTGATTATACAGATATATATTAAGATGTACTTCATATAGTTTGGTGCTTTCTTCTTTTTTTTTTTCTTAAAGGGCACTATTTCTTAAGCAAAGACTCCACAATCACTTCAACTAACAGAGGATCACGAATGATCATCTTGTAGAAACCAAAGTAACTCCCAAGCACACATCTTCAGGGGACACACTGGTTTCATATCAAGATGATCATGATAATGATGCTTCAGTTTTCACCCACCAAACCTCTGTGGTGCTAATGGTGCTATCCCAGAGGGCCATGCAATGATCATTACCACTACCAATGAGCTTTACCTAGAAACACATCACTCATCTACACACTGGGGTCCTGAGGGGCAGCATGGTTTCAAACTGTCCTTTCAGAGGGTGTCTGCACTGGGCGGGGAATTGATCTCGGAGTCCTGTGTACAAGAATCACAAGCCTTATCCACTAGACCATCATGCCATTGAGTGACTTCATAGAGTATCTATGAAAGAGCTATACAATGTGCCAACCCCTTGCATCTTTAACATGTTGAAAACAGGCTGATTTTGCTACAACATGCATTTCCCAAAGACACCTGCCTGGGCATACTTGAGACTAAATTTCAATGGGTTAATACACACAGAGAGTGTGCTTCAAATTGTCATTCAGTAGGTGTGAGACATGGGTATGCTACAATGAACATGACCACAGACAATGTCTAGGTAGACAGTCTGTCAAATGTTGTGGAGCAAGCTTTTCGTCAAGAGCTCATGCCGCCAAGTATATTCGGGTTAGTTTTGTTGTTATCGTCGATTTATCCCTTCTCTTCTAAGCCTGCTCAAATGCCACTGAGAGCAAGAGATGATACATAAAGTTTTCAGTTTTTTATCCTTCATTCATTCCTTCATCATAACATCATGGGGATGAGTTATGCACAGTGTACAGTCACTGTGATTCAGATTCGAATTTGAACTTGAACTTGAAAGTTAAGGTCTATTTGAAAATCTCTCCAAGATTACCAAATCTTTTTTTAGTTTCTCTCTATTTTCCTCAAGAAGTAGTTTCTCTTCACCTCGCCCCCTCTTTCTCATCCATCTTCCCACCTCCAAACAAAAAAAAAAAAAAAAAAGAAGAAGAAGAAAGGGGAAAGGGGAAAGAGACCCGACACCTTCAAGATACAAAAACAACAGATCCATAAGTGAAGGAGGGGGCAGGTAGGAGGCTTTTCCCAGACAAGATGGAGGATTGCTATGAATTCAAACACTCGAGAGAACAAAATGACCCTTATTCTGGCACTTTGATATATTTTTTCTGCACTTGATTATCCCACTATGGTGCCAGAGCGGAGTGAAGAAGATCTATCTTTACCCTGCTTCACTGAAAATAGAAGAGAGCACAAATTATAAAGTGGAAGAAGGGGTGGGGAGTGGGGGGTGAGGGTGGGGGGTGGGGAGAGTGGAGTGGTGTACCTCTGGGATGGAAGCTCCTTGTTAAAGGGACTGTACAGTACTGGTTGAGGTAGGGATTCATGTTTTGAACATTCCTAAGTGAGATAATGAAAAGCCTCTTATGAAATATGAAAGAGCATGTAATTTTAAGGATTCAACGTTTATTTGATGAAAATTGGTTTTCAAATGGCTGAGATATCCAAAAAAGTGCTAATAATAAAAGGCGACATGCCCCAACTTTATTAGTATCTCTTTGTTTCACCTTGTTTTTGGATATCTCAGCCATTTCAAAACCCATTTTCATCGAATAAACTTTTGATACCCCTTAGAACCGCATGCTCTTTGACATCTCATAGAGTGGTTTCTGAATATCTCACAAAACGTTAAAAGCTAAATCTTCACATCGACCAGAACTGTACACACCCTTTAATGTCCTCTCGATAAATTAACCTAGAAGATGAGTGCAATGCAAAGACACTTTTCAGTGTTTACCAGGCATTTTTGTTGATACCATCTGGTCAGAAAATGGGTGAAAAGGTAATCCTTCCAAGATAGGGATAATATAAACATATATTCACATACATTGGATGAACAGTGCACATCCTAAAAATGAGATATATATTGATGAAATTCTTCAGATCCCACAAGATGCAGTTCACTGCATGCATCTATTTCATCATCTGTTTCACCATGGATCTGTCTTATAATCTGTTTCATCACCCGTTTCCATCATCGTCAACCTGCACAGAGCAATGCGAGTCTCTATGGTGACGAGTTCATCAGAACTGGATTTCTTTTTTTTTATGAAAAGGAGGCTATGGCATTTCAAAGCTTCACACATTTTCATCAAACAGTAATTTTGGCTGCTACTGCACACAAAAATTAAGGGGATCGTATGATTTTGTTTCAGATGGGGAATCAGGTTTTAACTTTTGCCAGATAATAACAAACCAATAAGGAATATCAAAGAGCATACAATTCTAAGAGGAATTAAAAGTTCACTTGATGAAAATGAAGACAGCGTTTCCTTTAATTTGAATAAGTACTACATATCATTTATTATCTATTCTATTTATAAGTGGTTGCTTTAAATATAATAATTCATTCTACAATTTGCTTATTTTAGGGTTTTGATTTCCACAAAGTCTTCACCATTATGTCCATCTGCTTTTAACCTGATTCACAGAAACTGAATCACACATGGTGTGGAAGAGCCCCTAAAATCCTTTGTTCTACTAGTTTACACCATCATAGTGGGGTTCGCATTTATGTTGCAAACTGTTTGATTTTACAAAGATTGAGTACAATTTTGTTTGCAGTCTCCTTTTAAGAGAAAATGGCACATTGGTACCCACTACAATGTAGCTATTGTGTCAGCACAGTCTCATTCTTATGACAATGAAATTAGTCCTTTCAACAGCATATTCCCACAGCTCTCGTAAATTCTGATTCAACTTTAAAGTGACTCATCCACATGTAGTACCTGTAATCAACAAATTACTCTACTAAAATACTTAGACTATTACCCTCTTCACCTTTAATGTGCTTTGTGCACTAACTGGCACATACACTGGAATGCTTTCTTCGCCAGCTGCCACAGATATTTGCAAACTATAAAATGGCCACTGAAAAGAGATTACCTAATCCCAAATCCCTCCTGCGTTACCATGGCCTTCCTGTTAGAATGAGGTACAATGCTATACTTGAGTGAGCTTGCTAATTTTACAAAATACAAATGTATGTTAAGTCTGGATGGGTTAACTGAATGATGAAGAAAGTAGACAAAGAGAGTTGCTTGGTGCATGCAAATATGTATAAATCTATTCTTTTTCTTTTTATACATCACTGAGGATTTCTTAACGATTTTTGATGTGCACCTAATAAAAAGAATTTCATGAATTTTCATCAAAGTAAGCTCACTTTGGTACCAGTTATGGGTGTCCACTTGAAGATTAGCTCTTGGCTTCTAAAGCACAATGGGCATACTTCAATACACAGGTAGCTTACTATGTACACATCTTGTACAGATAGCAATAATGAGCAGTATCCTGCATGGTCACAGAACAGGATTTCTCCCACATTAAGAATGATAACCGTGGAGTGTAATCCTGTATGTTCCTTTATTCTTACATGCATTAGGGCATACTAACTCTGAATAAAATCAGTCACTCCTATCCATCTGTACAGGGGAGAGCATAGAGAGCAAGAGAAAATCATTCTTGATTCCATGAGCATTCATGTGATATCAAAGGGCATCCCTCCCTGCATCCCGCATCAGCGGAGCTGCCTCAAGGCCAGGCGTAATAGGAGAAGTGGATCGCATCTGACTGGCGGACTGAGTTCCGCATGCAGCTGCCAGTGTAATGGGGCAGAGTGAAAAGGAGCCAAGAGCACTTAGCACACAGGTGCGCCCCCATATCAACAGAGCCCCACCCCCCTTTAACTCCAATCAGAGCTCTATATATGTAGTCTTTTTGCACATGCTTTTTCTTTTCCCTACAACCTGCCATAAATTTGCTGGTATCTTTTTCTTTTAATATCTTTTTAAAAAACATCATTGCCAATTTACAGTATATTGTACCCTCAATTTGATAGAATTATATCAATGGCATGTCGATTCTTTCTTGTATGGTATTTGACGTTAATGCAGGGTCTAGAACATTCTGATAGTGAAACATATCTGCAAATTATACAATTAATGGAAAAATGCATTATGTATCTGTAGTAACATTTGAATGAAGGTATCAATTTGTATTCAATAATATATAGCATCTCAACTTTTCATTACTGTTGCTACTGATGTATCCTCACATCATACTTTATAGTAATCATAAGTTTCTCACCATTATCACCAGTCAGAGATGAATTACAAACTTATTCATTAGATTTTTAGTGACTGCATATTAGCCTAATGATGACTAGACTCCTCAAAGGTTTATTACATGTACCAGTGAAAGGAAATGGTTTTACCTCCATACATGTGTATTGAGTGAATGCAGCAACATTAGTAGAACACATCAGTGAAAGTTTGAGGAAAATCGGACAATCCATTCAAAAGTTATGAATTTTTAATGTTCATAACTTTTGAATGGATTCGGAAAATTTGATTTTTCTCAATCTTTCACAGACGTGTTCTACTAACATTGGTGCATTCACTCAATCAGTGCATGTATTTGAAGGTGAACCTGTCCTTTAAAGGAACACAGTCCTCACAAAATTAAAAAAAAATATGTTGTTGTTGGTACCTCCAATGAACTACTTTCACCAAAAACAAACTGTAAAATCACCAAATAAGCTCGTACATTTTGGTTGAAAAAGTGTGACTCTGCATGGTGAATATGCTAATGAGCAAGTCTTGGCGGAGAGTCATACGTCGTCGATGCACAGCTCTTCCCAGCCGTGCTCTGCTCGTTATCCGTACGCTTCCTAGTTTACCCGGATGCATGAAGACGTCGGTGGCTACTCCGACTCGTATTTGACATTGTTTCTATGTTGTGTGTGTGTTTGTGTGTGTGTGTATGTATTGTGTATTATATTCGCACGTGTGGACGGTACAACTAGATGATAGATCTACGGTAGATACGCGTACGCACCCCGTACGCGGTTTGCCCTTCGCACTTTTCCAGTCTCAAGCGCAGCTGCAGCCCTACCTGTCGCCGCTCATGCATGTTCTATAGTACGTACAGAGTGTACATATTTGTAGGTAGAAACGATTCTACACAGGCCTGCTAGTACTCTACAGGGGCGACCGCATTCAGCGTCGTCTGGTCGGGCTATCTTACATCAGTAGTTTTGCTCGAATCGTGCAGAAAATTTCCCAGGAAAATCCTTTTTTTCCGTCCCAGACCAACAAAAGTATCGTGAAAGGTGAGCTGTATGGCTGGGAAATATCGGTACAACGATGCCGAACATAAGAAACTTAGGGCCTACAAAATCTCGAAATCGTGTTGTGACCTACCTGTGCGTGGACAATTTGTAAAGCGATGTTTTTACGTGGACCGGCAGGCTGTGGCCCTCGGTTATAAACCGAGAAAACTCCTGAAACCAGATGCAATCCTGACCATTTGCTCACATGAGTTATAAAACAGAAACACCTCGAGCATCGACTTCGAAGAGAACCGAGGGAAAAAAGCGTAGAGAGGTAAGGAAAGTGGCTAGCTATGTTTAATTTACCGTGGGCCTGCAGCCGGGGTTGGACTGCAGTACAGTGCCACTGAGCTAGCTGCTGCCAGTGCCGACTGGACATGCACGGCAAAGTGGAGCGAAATCATATCCCTACGACCCCCTGTGTTTACCCTTCCCAGCTCACGTCATATTTTTTTTTTCGAGGAAAGGCGATTATCTGACTACTTACAGAAATATTGAGATACAAACAATATTTTCTTTGAAGAATTCGACTCTCTCATGCACAGGTTATCTTCGGTTTGAATGCCAAAATCGACTGGACGGAGTCGAGTACAGTATGTATACATTGGTATGGTAAGGATTTGCGCGTGAGAGTGGTTTCTACGCTAAGAAGTATGCAACACGGACGGAAGCTAGAAAACGACCGTGCCTATTTGATGTCAAGTTCATGGTATATTTGGTTTAAAAATACATATAAATTTATGTTTACAATATTAATTTTTCGTAAATTATATATATCTAAGCTTGAAATATTTTGTTTGAAATTATAAAACCACAAACTTTCACATTATATGATAAAATTGCAACTAATCATTTGAACACTTAAATTGGTTTTTAGAGGCACGGCTGTCAACTTGGTGAGTAGGGCATGCACTACGTAGCATCTTTTTGCCGGCTCTTTCACGATCGCTTGCAGGAATTATTTTTCAAAAATCGCATAGGAGACAATTTTTGATGTCCAAGCGTATAAATTGGTGAAAGTTTATATTTTTTACTCTTCTTAATTATCAGTACAGTGAAAATCTCAGGACTGCTTCCCTTTAATGCTTGCTCAGACAACATGTCATTTCAGCTAATGGACGTCACACACACACACACACACACACACACACACACACACACATATACAAGAAAATCTGTCATCTCCCAAATCACGGCAAATATGACAGCCTCTGGCTAAAAAAGAAAAAGAAAAAAAAGAGACCAAGTCCATTATCTGTACACAATTCTTCAGTCTAGTTTCTGCTCAACACATTTCATAATCACACAAGCAAGCCTTGACCATCTGTTTATTTCTCACGCTCAAGTGAAAGCAATGGCACTGATATATAATATCATGATTGGTATACGTTTCACGTCAACACATTAGCTCAAATTCCCACTACTCTTAAGAATATCTGAAGTTGGCAGCTATGTTGGCAGCTAACTGTGTGACATTTCACAAAAGATAAAACTGGAATTTAAGTGCACCAAATTTCTGCAGGATCTAGTTTTTGTTCTGTGATTGTTCAGTTTCTTCTTTTCTACACCACTTCCTATGTTCACTGCGAAGCCATATAACTTACTATCTGAACCAAATCCAACACTTTGTTAAGACCATCTTGAGCACAACCTCCTACCCAGCTCTGCAGAAGATCAGTAATCATACGCATTTCAATATAATGCCAAAGCTCATTCTGCATTGATTGATATAGTCCCATCCATACATATTTGTGTATGGTCATTTGCTTTCAGCTTGGAAGCAAAAGAACACACACAAAAAAGAAAACTCATTGCTGCAATTCCACAGGATTTCACCACAGTAGACAGTAACTTGGCATTGAAATTAAACTCTGGACTTCTGCAGTAGTCATATTCTTGTCATGCCTAAAACTATGCAAGTCTATGTCAGCATAACTTCCCGATCTTTTGCCAGTTTGATCGTGGCTAGAGTGCCACCATGCCCCTTCCTAATGGATTGAGTCACACTGCTACACTTGATTATGCTTGCTATTCTAACACGAGGTCAAGTGTGGATGAATTTCTACTGAATACTGATGAAAGAGCGTGACAAGTAAAGCTAGGTGAATGGGCAAATTTAAAAGGGTCAAAGAACCTGTCCAATGCAATATGCCTGTTGCTTGTGTAGATTCATGATACCCTGATCACCACTTACGCGGCCGAAAGAATCTAAATATTCACTATATAATTTGTAGTAATTTTTCCACCATTTCTCTTCAGATTCCTTGGATATGCCAACAAAAACCTTCCAAACATGAACTTGCATGGTTTCAATGTTACCAATGTGATTAACCAAAAAACACTGCATGGAAACACACTAGTCATGCTCAGTCTAGGGGAAGGTGCATTTCCATGCCTTTAGTATACAAATGATGCACAGGATAGAGTGTGTTAGTGTAGGCGTGGTGCACTCGAGGGTATTTACAATTGTGAAACATGCACGAGGCGAAGCCGAGTGCATGTTGCACTACATTGTAAATACCCGAGAGTGAGCTACGCCTCCACTAACGCCACGAAATAATCCTGTGCATCATTTGTTTTATAAAATGGGTCGAAAATTCGAAAACTAACATCATTTTTCAGCGTTTTTCACGTACCTTTGTGGGTCAAGACGTCCGAAGATGTTCGTCCCAAACATTTACGCACGTCGCACTCGCGGAAGTCCCGCACATACAGTATAAGTATAATGGGGGGTTGGGTTTCCGGACACTTAAGTTCCCGCATGAAAACTTACTTATTTTACATAGAATATGCACCCTTTACCTTAAAGACTTGATATAGACTCCTCATATAGGCCTACTAGACAACATACTCTGAAAACGGCGTGAGAATTAACCTGCTAAATCATTGGATTTGCTCTTCAAAGTGACTCCATGTACGCGTCCGGTCCCATAACGCTTGGTCTACTGTACTGTACAAAGTGTACGTATAGTAGAGTATACGTACGTACGCCACACATGTTATGCACAAGGGAAGACAGGCCGGCCGGCCGGCAGCCCGAACTAGAAATTGTTTACAGGATTGACAGCGCGTATGCATGCAATTCATCAAAGGAGCCGCCGCGCGCACAGACGATCGGCAATCTACCATAGGATTACAGGCAGTGCAATTGTACTGAAGTAAAGGAAGGAGGTGTGTCTCATTTCAGCGCTTCCTATTGGCTACATTCTTGAACCCATTTTATAATTAATCATATTAGTCTATTAGCAGTGATTGACAGATGATGTCATAGAGAGAATCTTTGTTTGGAAAGTTTTGATGCGCATATCCACATAATCTGAAGAAAACTAGCAGAAAAATTATTATGAAAAATATGCCATGTACTTAGATATTCTTTTGGCCGCCGAAGTGACACTCACAGTATTATAAATCACGACAAATCATCATGCATAATTTGCATTGCATAGGTCCTATAATGCTCCGAGAATATGACATTAGATTGTAAATGATATGGCACGCAAACTGTTTGTCAATGGTAATGAAAGGGTTATAGCCCAAGCAAGTTTCCCCAATACTAATATTCTTCTTTGTATGGCACAGCGTGCCTGGTTGATACCATTTTCAGACTACCGCCAGTCAACTGGGTCAAACCATAAGCCCCTGACACCATTCGCCCGCTTTATGGGGTCAACCACTTCACCTGGTTAGCATCATACTCTTTGCTGTGAACGAATTAAAGTGGGTTCTTTTATGTGCATGAGACGTGACTAACTTACACACGAGTCCTTCATTTGATGTCCTATCCGAGGGGCAGAGCGTTTTGCCTCTTACGAGGGGGGACAGCATGATCACGCACAACATTGGTCAGCTAGACGCAACGGAAATCAAACTCGAGCCATTTGATTGTAAAAGCAAGTCGATGATAATCAATCAATGTATGAATCTACACGTTGTAAGTCATCATGGATGATTAGGTACAGTGTGATCACAGATATTGACTGATGTTTCCCATGCCAATGAAGAAATGATTTCATTACGATATGAAAGCAGATTTAATAGGCTCTTCAGATGGCACTTGTGGTGACTTACCAGGTTGTAGATTCCCAGCAACAGACTCTCCACACGACCAATATTCTGTGACGCACAAGAGAAAAGAGACTGGATTTAATTAAATGTCCTCATACTAGTCAGCTTCGACTGTTGATTACACGTTGATTTGAGTCAAAATTAAATTTTAAAAGGGTTTCTCCTAGGCATCAAATTTATTGTTCCTCCAGCTGCTTCATCCAAGCATATTACAAACATTACTAATCATATGTTTGTTAATATTCATCACACTCATTTTTTCTCTCATTATCTTTGAAAGATACACAATAGATTTAGTTCACTAAAGAGCAAAAAAAAAAAAAAAACTTCTTAATCAACAAAATTGCAGGATGGTATCTAATATATTAAGTTCATTGTGAATTGCATGTTTTCGTTGTTAGAATTTTTCAGTAGGATACAGATCATAATGAAAGCTGAGAAAACAACCTACACACAGTGTCTCAGAACACTATGGAATCTCTGAAGATGAAGAGATCGAAGTGTACCCTCAGTCTAGTTATATCAGGTGCAGAGTAACGTCATGGTAAGTTTATACTGAGTAAGGTATATTGGATGGAAGTGTGTTACAGGTGCAACTGTGGTTGGGTATTTTCTTGAAACACATCAATTATATCAAATACAAAGGGCGCAGATCTGGGCCCCGTTTTAGCAAAAGATACAATCAATTATAAATTTCCTTAACTTACAGCCTGCCATAGACTTACGATAGACCAATTATAACTCTTCATAAAACAGGGCCCAGGTCTACTGAGCATTTCAGATTCTTTCTTTCTGTCAGAAAGCAATCCGAGAGTTACATAGAGGAACAACCTTATGGTCAGGGGAGTTTCACATCAGTATTAGAAAGACGATCAAATCTCTCCTCAGTATAGTTTACTATATTACATGTATGCATAGGCCAAATGTCATGGTTAATTCTATGAGAATTGGCAGGGGCAGATGGAATGATGGTATAGCATACCTGCCAACCCTGAGACATAATAAATCTGAACAAACAAAGAAAAATTATTTAAAAATCTGAACTTTCATAAATTTCATATACTTTACTATTAACAGATATTTACACCAAAAAAAAATATCAATCAGAACACATTGAAATTAATGTGTTTTCTATCAGTGAAAAACCTTAATATTCAGATTGAAACCCAACAGTTGGCAGATATGGTATAGAGGGCTTTTTACACTTGTGTTTCTTAACCCCGGACTTTCTCTGACCCAGGACTATCGTTAGTCCCGTACCAATTTTTTCAGCTTTTTACACTCGCCAATTAGTCCCGTACTATCTCTTGTCTGGGGCTAAGGAGAAAACTGACCTTTTTACACTCGTATTTCTTAGCCCCGGACTTTCCAAACCACATGAATACTCATAATTACGCTGTGTACTGTACACGTACACGCACGCACCGGCAGCACTTGATTACCTCGTTTCTGATTGGTCAGTGAGGGTCGGACTTCGTCTCCGTCGCTTAGCCCAGGATTATTTTTTCGTTCTGTTTACACTCACTTGCTTGGCACCGCAATTGCGGTGCTAACCCCTGCTATTTTGCAGGGCCAGATAGTACCGTACTATCGGTGGGGCTAGCCCACTTTGGCAAAAACGAGTGTAAACAGAAAGTGGGCTAAGGATAGTCCCGTACCAACGGTGGGGCTAAGGCCCCCCCTTAGCCCCACCGTTGGTCCGGGGCTAAGCAAAAATTTACAAGTGTAAAAAGCCCTTTGGTGTGGGGGCAGCAGGAATGACTGCCTGAATGGAGAAAGGTGACTATTACATAATAGGGTGGACCAGCTGCTACAGCTCCACTTCCAGTCACCCCTTATTGTGCTGTCAAGATGTTTGATTTAATCTAAAGATAAACCTAAAGATCACAGAAAACGATAACTTAAAATTCCAGATTCTAATAGCTTTGATAATGTCATTCTGCATTGTCATGCAACTTAATGGTATTCAGCAATAGGATACATGTTATCTAACAAGATATTCAAAAATTAAATAAGATAGATGTAGAGCTTTTGTAACTGTGTTTCAACCATGCTGAAATAAACATTCGTGCAGCATACCGCTAATTCTGCTTCAGTGTATTTCAGAAGACTGACATAGCTTTACTGAGCAAAAATGAAATGTACAATGTTTTAATCTGATAAAAGGAAAAATTTCAGCCTTTTTGCTTGAGAAATGAGGCAGTCAGCGAGAGAGCGTGTCAGTTTGAGCCGTACACAAAGGACAGGCTTATTTAATAATTCACACACGTTCTTGCACCTGGGAATGCTGATAAGTGAGTGAAAAAGCTACAGTTGTAGATTAAGATTCTCTGCAAGTCTCAACTGTTGTGTGAGATTTTGTAAGAGCGTGCGAGCGTTTCTGCCTGAAGGAGATGGCACGAAATTTCTGTCGACATACATGAAATCCTTTCTTCATCTTTTTCTTCTTTGTTTGGTCAGTTTCTGTCTTGTCCTGTGACCTTTGTCGGTCAAAACGCTTTTGCCGTTCCCTATGCCACAATCCTTCACCAGATCTAATCTAGACTGTCATTCTGGTATTAGAGATACATACAACATGATGTTTTTGCATGCATCTGTGTGCATGGTGCAATAGTAAATTGCTAATACACACACCATTTTGTCATTTCTCATATCTACAGTCATCAGCATGCTGCAATGATTCAACACTGGGAATACAGAACCTTTAATTCTATGTGAACATGTCGATAAACGGGAGGAAAATAAAGATATTGTAATTTACGGTGTATCCACTGTGGCAATATCATGCTACCATTTTTATTTCCTACCAGAAATTTACTGCAAGATCAAAATCTAAATTTTCACACTTTGCTCCCCCGTAGTCCAACAGCATCATCAGAGAGAGCCGATCTTGAGCGAATAACTGTAGGGCAATTTGACTGTGTCCAATTTCATACCATGTATATTCAGAAAGAAACATGATCTGTTTGGGGTTTTTTCTACCTTCTTTTGGTTTCCTGCTCTACTTCCCTCGAAGGATGTAATGTTAGTCTTGTGATATTAACATTACTATCATAATCATCTTAACTTGCAAGTCTACTAAAATATATAATGCAATTCAAAACATGATAATTTGTGGCATTAAATTTTCGCGAATTGGAGCCGACGGCCTGTTTCGCAGCACGAAATTTTTGCAAATTACAACTGGCATCCAATGTATCGTAGTGTAGACAAGACCTTTCATGTGCATTTCAATATCGCGAATCTTGGCTCTGATCATTCAAGCATTGAGAATTTAGGGTTTCTGGGACGAACACTGAAATAGGGCTTTCTATAGATCAGTCCGTACAGCTAGCATCCTCCGGTCTCGGGTTCGAATCCCAATGGAATCCCATTTTCTTTGCTCAATATTCCTCTAATAAAAAATATTCATTTCTGGTCAGTTTTTCTGTTTGCGTTTGTTTCTCTCACTGAATTTGCAAACTTAAAATGCATGCAAACATTTCTGGTTTAATAGTATGTGAGGGAAGGGGAAGTTTAAAAAGGTGAGGACGGGGGAAAAAATGGAGAAGAGATGGGAGAGGAGAAAAGGGATTGGAAGATGAAGGGGAGAGGAAAGAACGGGTGGAAGGGGGATGGAAAGAGTAAGGGGAGGGGAGAGGGAAGAACAGGTGGAAGGGGGATGGAAAGAGTAAGGGGAGGGGAGAGGGAAGGGCAAAAAACAGATCGACAGAGAGAAGAAAGGGGAAGGTAAAAAGGAAAGGAGAAGGAAATGATCTGAGCGGAAGAGGAAGGGGAAGGGGAAGAAGAGGGGAATATGAAGGGGAAGGAAAGAATGAAGGGAAGGAAAAGAGAAAAGGGAGAAGAAGGGGGAGTAAAAAAGGAAGAGGGAGGGCGAGGAGAGGGAGCTGGGTAAGAGAAGATAGGAAGGAAAGACAAGGTGAGGAATGAAGAAGTTCAGGAAAATGGAAGGGGAAGAGGTAATAAAGGAAAGTAGAACGGGGGATGAAGATGGAAGGGTAGGAGGTGGAAGGGGGAACGGGGGATGGGGAAGATAAGGAGAAGGTGAAGAGAAAGAAAGAAGGGGGAGCCATGAAAAGGAGAGCAGAGAGGGTATGAAGTTTGGATGGGAAGCAGGAAAAAAGAAAAGAAAGAGGGTACGGGATACTTGTAAGAGCTGGTTTGGGTTTACAATGTACGTTTACCTCTTGCATGGCGATGGAGCGGAGGTATTGCCAAATGAGGAGAGGAGTGAATTGGATGCAGAACCTCTTAAGTTCAAGGTGTCCAGATCGATAGAACTCGTACAGCTGGCTACACACTGAGTCCTGGTACTGAGGTGAGACAAAAGAAAAGGAGAAGAAAAAGGAGAACAAAATATTTGAAACATTTGTATCACAATATAAATAGGGTACTGTAAAAGTGGAAATTTTCGCGGTGTTGAAATTTTCACGCATTTCAAGCAACCCTAAACTAGCGCGAAAATAAAAGCATGCAAATATTTTTGTTTGCCATATGTTCCAGTAGTTGATGTCTTGATTCCGCGGAATTAAAAACATGCGAAACTCTTCTTACCCGACCGAGCGCGAAAAATTAGTCGCGCGAAAATATCCACTTTTACAGTATATTTCATGGTATGGACACTTTTCAAAATTCTGCACTGTACTGAACTACACAATCGGTCATGTAGCTTGAAAGGAAGAATATGCATATATTTGTGGGGGTATCAAAATGAAATTATACGGATGTATAATGCTATCCATGACATTTGCAGTATGTACATAAGAATTTAAATGAAATTTACCTCCTGGAACAAATTATATTTTGTACATACTAAATGCAAAGAGGTGACTTATGTGAAACTGCACACTGCATGTCTAAGAGCTTCCAGTACTTTGCAAAGACATATTTGCACTCTTTCGTATTCATTTTTTTGACATGAATCTAGAAGGGGAAAATACCTTAGTGAGCCAGCATTATGCCTAAAGATCTGAACAGACACAAAGGAATTGCACAATGTAATGCGCCACCAGACAGTGATCTACGGTTGCTTGTGTACTAGCAATATGTAAATGAACATAAAGTGGTTTCATCTTTGTAGCGGAGCATTTCCCTGGCACGGTCCATCACATCCCAGGATGCATGTACCTTTCACATCGCCTTTCCCTCCTCCTACTCCCTACTCAAACATAATTCGCTAATGAGAAGATTGGATGAGGCTGATTAATTGATAACATATTCATGGCACTACGGGAGCATTCCTGGTGATTAGATTCTCTTTGGTATGAAGAATCCTATCTGTTCATGGTCCAAATACTGTATCTCATATCTGTTTATGGTCCAAACACTGTGTCTCATACCATGAAGTTGCAGAGCAACTGTATAGTCTGTACAAACAGATTCCACACAGCTTCCAAGTCTATATACACCTCTCTCACAATGCGGAAAGGAAAATATCACTGATGAAAAATGAAATGTATTTCCTGAAACAAAGAAAAGCAACCACAAACTTAATTGCAATAAAAGAATCTTCCCATGAACGTGGCATTCAACCAGAGTTATGCAGCATGAAGTTCCTAATCAGGCACCAAAAATATTGCAGGCAGTTGAAATAATGACTTCATATTCAACTATTTACAACAAAAAAAGGTGATCAGGGGGGGAAAAAAGAAAACTTATTTGCAACCATTTCAGTGTGCCAGAATAAAACTGTATTTGGCAATATCTGCTAGTGGCAGAAAATATTGATACAATTCATTTGGGACAAGCAACTCAAATGTGATGTAAAGCATATCCTCAACGAGGGAATGCACATCATAACAATTTCAATTTCTAAATGTGCTGGTTGAAGACTAGTCCTAAGCATTCTTGGGCTGGAGTAAATAGGAAATGCATGTTATAAGAAAATCAGTCCGTTTTCAACGGGTTAAATGTTAGTGAACTATTGTACTTTGAAACCCAGTCTGATATTTATCAAGACATTGTCTCTTAAAGAAGTGTAAACCATAAAAAAGCAAGATATTTTCGCAGCATGAGTTTTCACAAATTGGAGCTGATGGCATTGTTTGCGGCATGAAACTTTTACAAATTGCCAGTCAAGAACTGTGGTATTTGATGCACAAAGTGTAGACAAGCACTTTCATGCGCATTTTAATTTTGCGAATCTTGGCTCTCACTAAATTTGCGATATCAAAATACACCTGAACATTTCTGGTATTACAGTACTCTTGTCCTCATTACCTTTAGGCTTCAAGCCAGACTTTGATTAGGCTTGTTTACTTTCACCAAAACAAAGAGCTGATCTGTGATGAATATAAGTACTCCAGTGCACACCATTGCAAAATTCACTAGATCTCAAAGAGAGCAGGCTGAAATTTGACTGAGGTCAACAGGCAAAATAAGTACTGGTACCTAGGGGTCTAGTGGAGTGTACGGGTACGAGGGTTTTTTTGTGTGTGTGTGGGGGGGGGGGGGTGTAAAATATCAAGTCCTCCATCAAATGTTGGGAACTCGAAGGGGATGGGTTACATACATTGGAGAGGTGGGGACTTAATTAAAATGTCAGCCGAGTCCACACAGTCTGACAACTAGCTACGAGTTTATTCCCGACAAAGATTGATCCGGGACGGATCGCAGCAACGACAGGTCATGCAGACTTTTTCCCCAGAGGGAAAGGAGATAGTATTGCCGGCCACGCAGGAGCTCACGGCGGATGCAGCAAGAAAGAAATAGAATTCAAATTCAAGCTTCCATACCTTCCCTTAAGGTGAAAAATGAATACACCAAAAATTGACTACAAAGTATGAATAAATGCACACAGACATAAATGTGTGTGTGTGAGTGTGTATCAAATGCTAATACAAGGATAATGACATCCTTTTTACATTCTATGCACTTAACTACACAAAGGAAAGTGGCATACTCTAAATAAACTTGTACATAATATGCAGTTATTTATCTGCATGTTTTGTACAATGATTTCAACACTGAAACGAATATGAAATCTGCGGAGGCAGATACCGGTATTCTAGGCTAGGAGACTATCCATCTCAACCTGATATATACATACATAAAAAAAACCTGACCCTTTTTTACTGTCAGTGAAGCTCCTATTAACACCAATCTTGCTGGGCAATCAGCTTCGGCAAGGTCTCTTCCGCCGTTATCAGTCCACGAAACATGGCTGATGCATTATGTATGACCACACATAACTCATCCAACACATGGGTAGCATCGCCGTGACTGCTAAAGAGAAGCACATCACATTCCGTAACTACTGGATTGATGAATAATTTTTGGAGCGCAGTATTGATAAATCAACCTTATTTCGTGTTGTTGGCTTTGTTCAGATCATAATCATCTTCTAGTCTCAAAAAAAAAATAGGCTGAAAATAAAAAAAGGGATGTTTGTTTGAAAATCACAGTGTCTGAAATTATACATAACTATACCTCCTTCTATGAATGTCAATATCAATTTGGGCAATTTGAAATTTAAACATTTTAAAGGTCGCTACAGATGATGAATAATTGTTTATGGTATTTATCTAATGTGTCAAAATGCCTATCTACACACTTGATTTTATCTCAATTTCAAAAACCCACTTTCTCTGCACTGTTTATCTCATAATCATCTTTTCAATACTTTTATAGGTCAATGTCTTAAGATAGTAAAAAAAATAATAATAATAATGTATCAGGTACATAACTTACACCAAAGAAAGAAAAAATAAAAGAATTGTGTTATGGAACCAAAACCAGAAAACTAAACCTTGGCAGCTTTTTCAGGCTTTCATTGGAACTGCTCACACAAGCATAAATTATGATCTAAGAAAATGAGAGAAAAAAAAAAGACTGAGTATTCTTTTCTCTGCAAAACATCACATGGGGTAATTTGGTGTGTCAATGAAGACAAATGAGGTTTACCACATAAACATCTATCACCTCGCTAGTCACGAAATGATGATGACGACCAGCCAACCGTGGGGCGCTCGCTGACAAGATAACTTGAGGTGAGCCCTCGGAAGTGGGCAGTAATTGCACTATGCAACCACGATTAGCAATCTGCATAAATCATCTGGATTCACAGGCAGACGATGATCACTATTGCATCTCATCGTATCAGTCGCTCTGATCCTGCTTTCCTCTCCATCTCTTTCTCCATCTATCTCTCGTTCTATCTTTCCATTTTTTTCCCTTCTGTCTTGTCACCTTCACATTCTGTAATTGCTTCATAAAATCACCTCTCTGGTGAAACTTGATAACTCCCATCTCTCCGTGAGCTGTCCTCAGGATATTTAAGGACACCAGTGTGAGAGGCATCTGTCTGATGAACACCTCACACTCTCCCTCTCTTCCCTCTCTTTTTCTTCTTTTCTTTCTCTCTCTGATTGCTTTAAATCATCTTTCTCACACTCTCTCGCTCTTTAAAGGGGGGAGTCCATCATATCTTGCTTTGTATGAAAACAGAAAAATCACAGAAGTACTGTAGATCAGTTATGTCTTTTTTTTTTTCTGGGGGGGGGGAGATCTCACACACACACACAGTTATGAACTGATAAAGGTTTAAAGAGTAAGACAAAATGGCAACCCTCTGTGACGTAGGTGTTAAGCAGCTCTCCATTCGTTTTAATTTGTATGCACAAGATTTCACGAATTTTAATTTTTCTAAAATATTCTGGTACAGACAGTTCTAACATATTTGCTGAGGAAGACATGCAAGAATGTATAATTACTCCCATCATATGCCAAAAACAGATCTGTAGTATTTTTTTTTTCTCATGACATGCGAAAAATGAAATTTTGTTACTTTCTGTGTACAAATGGAATGAAGAGCTGCTCAACATCTATGACATGTATATTCTTTTGCAAATTCGTCTTGCTCCCTGAACTTTAACAATTAAGTACTATTTTTGTGTGTGTGTGTGATTCTCACCCTTGGACTGTAGCAATTTTTTTTTTCATACATTTGAACATCACTATTCAGCTCAGTTAGAAAAGTTTGATAATACATACATATCTGAAATTGATCTACCAAATCATCAGAGCAGTATCTTTAAAACAAGTACACAAAATAGCAGTTGCTTTTGTTTCCAATAGAAGCCTTTCTAACCACACCTGCAAAATCATGAAATATAATCAAAGGCAACAAAAACAAAACAAAACTATACACTCATCAGTGAGAAAAAATCTCTTGAAAAGAAAGTGACAAGATTCTGATTTTCTTTTTTTAATGCAAGCAATTGGCAATAGCCTTCCATTGACGTATAAGTGCCATGATTTCAGTGCTTTTTAGTAGTAGTAATAAATAACAAAAATCATGGGTATACTTACTCATCCATGTCCATGATTGTGTATTTTTATCATGGCTATTACTCTAAACACTGAATAATCAGTGTGCACTTATAGTGACAAAGGGCAATTTGTCATCAATGTGACAGAAAAATAACTCAATGCAAGAATTATCATTCTCACAGATTCTGACACTTCTCAACAATATTCATGGCACTTTCTTTTCCCCTACCTCATTTACTGTACATTTGGTTGTTGACCTACAAGGAAAATGTGCTTGATGTAAGAATCATTATTTTGAATAAGAATTCTGACTCTTTCTCAACAACTACTGACATTTTCCTTTCCCCTACCTCACCTACATCTGGTTGTTGACTTGCAAGGAACACATACTTAATGCAAGAATCATAATTTTCAATAAAATTCTAACTCTGCTCACCAATTTACGGCACTTTCCATTTCCCTACCTCACTTACAACTGGTTGTTGACCTACACGGGAAACATACTCAATGCAAAAATCTTCCCTTTTTTTGGATAAGATTCTGACTTTTTCTTAACAATTCATGGCACTTTCCTTTTCCCTACCTCCTTACAAGTGGTTGTTGACCTACGAAGAGAACGGAAAGCGGAGAAGATCATGATGGATTCAAAACTGCTTCAAGGACAGGAGAAATGCTAAACCTTACCTCTAACCTTTCCATCATTGTGAAAGTCACTATTCAGTCAGATCACTGCATCTTCACAATACATCAGCGGCGAACACCACACCCATATATTACAATATTACATAAAAATACACTACCAAGTCTGTCGGTTGCATTTCATATCAGTTTGAGCTAAACTACAATGCAAATTCTTGTGTCCATATACTTTGAACAATCATAGTCCTTACATTGTATATTGTAGATCACAAGGAATGAGATGTCAATGGGGAAAAAAATCAAAATAGTTTCATACTTTTTCTGCACTGACTTCACTTAAAGAGAAAACTCATCAATATGATTTTCTATCATTTCTGCTTTTTAACACTTGCTTACATGATCTGTAGGTTTTGTAGTCTATTGTTTTTGAAACAATCTCTCCAGTAGATATTGCATAATTCACATCTAGTCTTAGATTATCACTGTTTAACCATGAAAGTACATTAAAGCAATGCAGCCTTTTGGAGTCTCGGAGCAGAGTGTCCCAGAAATCGTGTTCTTAAAGTTTCCTATGCTCAATTACGTATTGGTTTTTCTCTTTGCAGTTGCAAAAGGAGTATTAAAGCCAATCAACCATCAAATGATTCCATCTGCTAGCAGTTCCATCATTGATTTATGACATCCAAAAAAGACGAGAGAAAAAAATACTTCTGCATTCTGTATTCATACACCATCTTATACATGTACATAGATATTTATAATAATGTACTGAAAGCTCACAGGAAATGAGCAAACCCTGAAGACGCTAAGGGTATATATCCATTCTATTCAATACTCTATACCAAACTAACAGGTGTTTTCGTGTCTTCTTGTTTTCCTACACTTGTAAATGCCCACAACAGCTCAATTTGATATTCATTCAAGACTTCACAAAAAAAAAGAGAAGATTATCTGAAATGTCACTGCATATAAATAAAACTCTGGGATATTATTAAATATTGATGCATAACAATACATATTAATCAGTTTGATATATCTCTCTACTGAACCAAGGGACACATCAAAAGGCGCTCAGAAAAAATTCTCTCAACGCTATCTGCTAAATTACGCATTGTGAATATTTATATCATGCATCACCCGGCTCATGGGATTTTAAATCACATAAATCACAGCTGCAAATTCACATGATTTGGGGCTTTGCTTTGGTTTTTAAATGAAAAAAAGAAAACACTGTTTTGAAATCAATCAATGAATCATAGCTATATCATATGTCCCAAAAGGATTACAACAGGACCCTCCGCAACAATAACTTTAAAAGTATTTAATTTTAAAATTCAAATACAATTTCAGGGTAGGAAACAATAACTTATTACCAACATCTTACAGAAAACCCTATCTGATTTGCTTCAGTGGTCAAAGAGAAATGGGGATTTTTGTAAAGCATGTCAGGAATCCCTTTCCTCCAAGTTCTGTCCATTGTGTTCACATATTAATACATGCAGTTCCAAGAGCATTCAAGTGCTAAACATGGAAGAATCAGACCCATGACATGCTTTTAACAATAATTCATATTTCTCTGTGACCACTTAACCAAATTGAATGGGGTTTTCTTCAAAATATAGCTAAGATATACTTTAATAAGACCCTGAAATAGCATTCAGACAGTTCAATCATATTGGAAGTTATCAAGGCAAAAATCAGATTGCAATTTTTTTGGGGGACATACTGTACATGGGCAAAAGAACGCAGGGCTCAACACTAACTTTTTTCTCTCGTGGCCCCTTCAGGTTACTTAGACCCCGTTTACAGTGCGGGGCTGGGCCGAGCCGCGGCCGAGCCGCGGCCGAGCCCAGCCTCAATTGCGGGGCCGAGCCCCGCAATTTTGTCCGTTTACACAGCCGGGCTCGGCCGCACTTTTGATTCAAACCTTTCAATATTTTGTCATAGTGGTGCTCTGCTTCTAAATAAACGCAATTTGGTATAGTCTGGTTTTCAGACCCTTTGTCAACTGAATTCCGTGGCGACGAAGTCGCCGTTCAGGCAAAGGCCTTTGCCGAAGGAAAAATCCTTTGCAGGACAAAACCACCTTAAACTATACTAGTTTTTCTACATTGAGGGGGTTAATATCCTGAATAGCGAAATAATACGAGCAGAGGGTTTGGAAGGCAGACTAAAATTGGCTGCACATTTGGCCCAATATGCGTTTACACTGAGAAAAGGCCGGGCTTGGCCGCAACCGAGCCGCAGCCGAGACCACCTCCAGAGCATGGCCAAATGCGCGGCCAATTTTGGCCCCGCATTTGGCCTTTTGCTCATTTACACTGAAATGAAGGTGGGCTCGGCCGCGGCCGAGCCACGGCCGAGCCTCGCACTGTAAACGGGGTCTAAAAGCCTTGAATATCAAATTTTGGTGGCCCAAAACAGATTATCATGTAGTGGACCGAAATAAAACATCTACGTGAGCATTTATCAACTCACTTCTGGCACAGAAGTAAGGTTTCCAAGCAACTTATAGGGAATTTTGGACAGTTGATAAATGGAAAGCTGTTTTGATTTTGTGGTTAAATATACATTTCTGCAACACACACAAGAAATGAGATTGCAAACTCGTTTGAGCCAGAAACTTGTTTCAGTAGAGTTGATAACGCAAAGCCATTTTGAAACGTATTTATAGCTTGGACCGGTCCATGCCAGCTACTGCCAATGGCTGAGCTCGCTTCACATGCTCATTATAGCCATCATACAGCGAGAGGGCCTTGACAAAAGGCTAGAGAGTAGGAGACTATGTTTGGCAACCACACGATACGCTCATGTATGTTGTTTGCGTGTGCTGAGCAATACTACTGTTTCATGGAAAGGTGTAAAACTTACAGTCTCCCCGCAACATATGATTTTTTTTTTCCATCTTTAACTGATTTTTGTCTTTTTTTACCATAGACCTACAACAAAAATGGTCATTCAACGCAAAATAGTTCTACTGACCCTTTCACCCACCATGGACCTACGAGAGGTCCATGCACCAACTGATCCCTCAAGTTTGTTTTAATTTTATCTAATGAATCTGTCAGTATCAAAATCAAGGCAGGCAAGGAGTGGATTTGCACTTTAAAACCATCTGCCTTCACATATCAGCAGAAATTTGTGAGAATTCCAAAAGTAGGGCCATTTTGCTACTTTCAGGAAGTCGAGATTCATTTTCTCCTCCCGGGAGACGAGTTGCGCCACTGCTCGCTTTTTACCAAATACCTGATCCCATGAGACGTCGACTGCGTAAAACTTCCTACACCGCTGACGCACGTTTCCATGGAGACGCATCAACGATTCGCATCGTCAACCGGCTAAACCTAACCCGCCCACTGTGGAGCTCAAACTGCACTCTCTCACCCGATTGAGTTACTGCCACTTCATGGAGATGTCATGATGACAACAGAAAGAAACAGAGGCAGAAGGGGAATTCATAATTTTATCAGTCTTGGGTTGAATCAGCGCAACTGTGTTAAAAGATAACTTGGTGCAGAAATAAAATGTATCAAGCTCGTATGCACATTGCATATTGTGTAGTCGCAGACCACTGTAGATATCTAATACAGAGGGTGCACACCAGGAACTATATCAAAAGAAATATTATATATTATTTCTCGTCACATGAAATTGTCAAGGATATGTACAAATCTATGCACGCAATGATAAAAAATTGAAAGATCGATCAACACTTAAAATCATCAAACAAGAATTTATACAAACATCATAATTCATTAATTAGGGATTTTACTTTTTGCAAATTTGTAGAGCTGACTGATATTCACAAAATTTACAACTCACAAAATTGTTGCATCCTATATCATGATTGGGCTGATATCAGTCTAAATGAGTCTAAATGTCTAAAATCACCGACTTCTTTTTGGAAAAGAGAAAATATTCACTTTTCATTCCATTCTTGTTGTTCCTGATTGCACACACAACCACTCGTGAAACTGTCTTAAAGGACAAGTTCACCTTCATAAACATAAGGATTGAGAGAATGCAACAATATTGGTAGAACACATCCGTGAAAGTTTGAGGAAAATTGGACAATCGATGCAAAAGTTATGAATTTTTAAAATTTTTGTGTTGGAACCACTGGATGAGGAGACTACTACAGCTTGTGAGTCAAATGCATACAACAGTATAAAGAAATGGTAAAGAAAATTCAACATGATTTCACTTTTTTTGCATAATAATAGAGCACTTGACTTGCCTCTTTCTAAAGGCAGGGGGAATAATATTACCCATAACATTTGTCGGTAACGAGTCGGGGGAATGTGTACTTTTTTCAAAAGATGAAATTTTGTGAAATTCTCTTTATATTTTCTTTATATTGTACACATGTGACATCTAAGTTATTCACACACTGCAGTAGTCTTCTCATCCAGCGGTTACTGCACAAAAACTTCAAAAATTCATAACTTTTGAACGGATTGTCCAATTTTCCTCAAACTTTCAATGATGTGTTCTACTAATTTTGCTACATTCTCTCAATCCTTATGTTTATGAAGGTGAACTTGTCCTTTAATGTCCCAAATTGCAAATTATCATGCTCGAGAAATTTATGGTATATATACACCTATTCAACGGAAGCCATCTTGTCACTGTTTGTAGAATGCAGCAAGGAGCTACATTGTGTACATGTCTTATAGCTCCAAGAATGCACTAAGGGTGCACATGATGCATCACGCGTTCCCCCAGGGTACCGTAGTACCCCGGGGTACTACGTTGTGTAGCGCCACCTCAGCCGCAGAGAAATGCATGCACTGTGTGTGTGTGTGCATAGTCATCCCCATGCCACTGCATGCTATACTATGCATGCATGGCACGCTGTTCTAGCAATAGTGTGTGCTTCAGTGCAGTGCAGTGGCTAACGCGCGTTAGCTTCGGCACCACTTTTTGGCAACTCAGGGTACAACCTTTTTAAAAAAATAAATAATTCAACAAAATGGCTGATTTTTATTTGGTACCCCAGGATACCATTTATGTCATCATATGTTCAACTTTTCTGTGTCATAATCAGCATTTTGAAACATGACTAGTGCAAAACAGGGCTGCCTCCCAACTATTAAACCTTGTTATAATCAGCATTTCAAAATGCTGATTACAAATGTACAATTGTTGACAAAATAAACACAAAAAAATTCCTATGATTGACGTACACACACAGGTGTGCTTGTGATATTAAACTGCATTAATAATAGACATATGCTGGCCACTTTCATAGCCATTTGAAACGTGAACAATGCACAAACTCAATTCAGAACTTCTGAGAAAGTGCACGCCCCAATTTGACCTGCCTGCTTAGGTCAACATAGCAACCGCAAATGCTCTTTCTTGACCTAAACAGATTTTTTACAAATTTAAAAAAAGCGCAGAAACAGTACCCCTGTAAATAGTATTTTGGATCAGTGTTTTGAATTGTTGCAGTGTTACAGAACATAAATTCTGCCTTTGCTTTGAAAATTGAGCATAAACTCACCTTAAAGGGTGTGTACAGTCCTGGTCGAGGTGAGGATTTAGCTTTTAACGTTTTGCAAGATATTCAGAAACTACTCTATGAGACATCAAAGAGCATGCAATTTTAAGGGATATCAAAAGTTTATTTGATGAAAATCAGTTTTTAAATGGCTGAGATATCCCAAAACAAGGTGAAACAAAGAGATCCTAATAAAAGCTGTGGCTTGTTGCTTTTTATTATTATCACTTTTTTGGATATCTCAGCCATTTGAAAACCAATATTTATCAAATAAACATTGAATCCTTCTTAAAATTACATGCTCTTTCATATTTCATAAAAGGTTTCTCATTATCTCACTCAGGAATGTTAAAAACATGAATCCCCACCGCAACCAGTACTGCACAGTCCCTTTAAAGTTTGTCTGTTCCAAGTATATGTACTGGAGTATACTGCCCTCTCTGGGGCTTTCACATTTTTATTCTGTGTGTGTGTGTTGTGTGTAAAAGGTTGGTAGGAAACGAGACCTCAATGAGTTTCAGTGATCTATTCTCCAGAAATGTCATCTTTCAGGAGATGAGATCTATAGTGGGAGTGGAGCATGAAGCTTGGCAAATCAGCCAAACACCACCTGACTCTCTCTAGTCTGGGCTCAAGGCTGAATCCCTTTACTTTTTTCTTTTCCCATGATATACTGCGAAAAACATGAGTGCGAAACCCTTTTTTTCTGCCAAAACAATCATCCCATAAACAAATGAGTCTTGATAAGATTTGAATTCTGACCTATTTATTCAATTTTTTTTAAGATATCGCAATTGAAACACTAGTGAAGTATGCAACCTTATGCTATTGGTTACCAAACAATCAATCGTAGTGAGTCATTATGATTTTGATATAATTGTTTCACACCTCTGGAAGAAAGACTAGTTCACTCTAGAGTGTGTGCAGCCATGTAATTTGTGGCACATGATGGAATAAACACACATAACTTTTCTCCTGCATCATCCATATTTCATACACACAGAAGGTTTTGCATTGTAACCATTCTGAGAATGATAAAATGCTGAAGTCACAATTTTTTTCATGAAATCTCAAATACATACACACAGGTAGGCAGAAAGAGATAGCTGTGGATTGCATACACACTAATAATGACATGATTTGTCCAAATTTTCTTCCCATTGATCCTTTCAACTACAATTTCAATTTCAATTGTCATTACATGGCATGTCTCTTCAGTATGATCTAGCTCATTTAAAGTAGGAAATGTCAATATGAACACATCTCAAAAGTAAAGAGTTCACAAACTTTTAATATTATCATTACCTGCAAAACAAAGCAGCATTTTTTTTTTCAACTGTATGGTTGTTTCTAATTTCCACCACATTGGGCATGTACATGTAGCCTTCCTTTGCCATTTTTTCATAAACCCCAGATTCTAATTGATAATACGATCTGTTTTTGCCCCCAAATCCATTTGAAGATTGGATAGGTACCATACACATAACTTTTGCAACCACTCAAGAGAAAATCCAGGAGTCAGTAGTAGTGGCATTGTCTGGAAAATAGCTCCTGATGGAATTAATAAGGTATACACAAATTATTTTAGCATGTGCATTCTGCTTCAAGATAAGTCTTAAAGGGACAAAATGGTTTTAAAGCTGAGTAAAAAAAAAAAATATGCAAATAACAGATCATCTCCTCCTCATTATGGCTCCTGTTTAAAAAGAAATAATAATGATAAATGAAATATTACACACATGTTACCACCTTGAGTGTGGTTCGATAGCCTACACAATGAAGGAATTGCACACTGCCTGGACCAGTGTCAGTCAAAATATTCATCCACAATTTAATCTATATGGACAATGCCATTTCAAAAAAAAAAAGAATGAAAGAAAAAAACTGAACAAGTTTTTTTTGGAGTGCCTCAAATGTATACTGACTACAATTTCTGACAACAATAGCGTGAGTTCTGTCTTTTTCAATTAAAATAGTATTTACTTCCCACATTTGGCTGAGTGCTTAAAACTTGTGCAACAGAATTTCAAAGTGGTTCTTCTGACCTATTCAGGCCAAATTTCCATCTTGAAAACATCTGGAAGATTTGCAATTTCCATACTTTCTAAGCTTTCCAAGCTTTCCCTACCAGTGAATTCTCATTAATGAGGGTGTATGCTGCATCCTTGTAACAGAAACAGATGCCTCTGTAAGCAGCCGTTTCAGTATGTGCTTAAAAAAAAAAAAAAAAAAAAAGTACACATGTACACTTAAAGGGACTGTACAGTACTGGTTGAGGTGGGGATTCATGTTTTGAACATTCGTAAGTGAGATAATGAGAAATCTCTTATGAAATATGAAAAAACATGTAATTTTAAGAAGGATTCAATGTTTATTTGATGAAAACTGGTTCTCAAATGGCTGAAATATTATTAAAAAAAAGTGATAATAATTAAAGGTGACAGGCCACGCCTTTTATTAGGATCTCTTTGTTTCACCTTGTTTTTGGATATCTAGGCCACTTCAAAACCGACTTTTATCAAATAAACTTTTGATACCCCTTAGAATTGCATGCTCTTTGACACCTCAACCAGAACTGTACACACCCTTTAATGTCCTGCCAACAAGACATCTAGCTTAAATAAAAAAGGGGATTGGAAAGTAATGCACTAGATGTATGGTCAGAATGGATTTATAAACATGTAAAGAAGATGTACGATTCCCAAATATGTCATTGAAGTTTATTTATCTGAAGCCAATATGAAAAATATATGTACAATTGCAACCATTACACACTCTTGGGAATACCTACAAAAAGAAGTATATTACCAAATATAACTACTTAAAGCCATACATGTACTTTGGTGTAAAGCATTCCAATGGCAAAGCATTCCAATGGCAAACCAGTTCTGACAGTAAGAAAAAAACCAAAAAAAAAAAAAAGAGAGAAAAAAACTTCCCTCCCTCCCCCCCCCCCCCCCCCCCAATCAAAAATAAAAGCTGCGGAACAGTGAAGACACTGAAGCAGAAAAAAAAGCTGATATAATAGACAGCATATTGAGTGAAACAAAATCTTTCTCGCTCCAGTTTTCTGCTTGTTCTGCATGATGTTCACTTCCTGGCTCTTAAAACACACTTGACCAGGTGAACACTTAAATGGCGCTTCCCTCAAGATCAAAGTCTGTGCAGTCGCAATGCATAAGCAATCCATTTATTTGCCAACATCATGTCTTTCAATTTTTACCCAAAACCATATGTTGCGCTTTGCTTTGCTTTTTTGTTTTGTTTTTGTTTTTGTTTTGTTTAGAGTTTCTTTGTTTTCTTTTCTTTTCTTTTTTGGCATGAAAATAGCAATAGGATTCAAACTGTAGCACTAACTACCCTTTGGGTTTGCAATGACAGGACGGTGATATCCTCTGTAATTGTGGTGTATTTCCTGTGCACCTATAATGTAAAAAGGAGGCAACCCTTAGTCCTAAATTACCCTGGTAGACAATAACAAAGACCTAGAGAGGGAATTTGCTGTAAATTCACATTCATGGGGATTCAGTGAATTCAGGTATTAGAAAACCTCATCGCTGAAATGGAAATGATATCCGCCTATCCCTCCAAAACTTATGAGTCTTTAAAGGGATTGTATAGTTGTGGTTGAAGCATAACTTCAGGTTTCTAACATTTTTGGTGAGATAATGAATAGCCTCTTAATATGAGATGTGAAAGAGCATGTATCCCAAGAGAAATTCAATGTATATATTTGATGAAAATTGGTTTTGAAATAGCTGAGATATCCAAAAGAGAGCAATCCTAACAAAAAGTTGGACCCACCTTTTATTTGGCTTGAATGTTCTACTCTGTTTTTAGATGTCTCAGTCATTCCAAAACCGATTTTCATCAAAGAAACTTTGAATTCCTCTTAGAATGGTATGCTCTGTACTATTTCATAAGTGTTTTCTTGGTACAAAAAGTTGTATCTCGCAAAAAGTTAAAAGCCCAATCCTCATATCCACTAATACTTTACCATCCCTTTAAAGTTTTGGTTGAATCCATTTGCCATTTTCATCACTGAATAACAAGACTACCAAAAAATCAACAAGCAAACAAATCATCTGGCTGCAAAAGCACTTTGAATCTCCAGATTATGCATGCCTTAACAAAGACCAGAGCATGACTACAGACACCTGAAGTAAATTATTGTGAGCGGTAAAGAAATATAGAAGAATTCAAGCTGGACCAATTGTCACATCACGATGCATATCACAAGAGTGAACTTTTTTTTCCTCCACAAATACAAGAATTAGGGTTTTCACATCGAGTTGCAAAATAGATTTGTAAAAGCTGTTAATTTTGGATATGTGTGAGAAAGGGACTACCTGGTACAAACAGTATTGATGCAGCCATGGAATGCTACACTGTACCACATCTGACTGATTCTCACAGATAAAATGTCCTGTTCCTTAAAGGCATAATTTATCATTTGCAGATGAAACAAAAATCCAGCTTTAGTACTTCAAAATAGTTCTAAATGTGAGTTAGGGATAGAAACTACCAATGTAAAAAACTTAATAAGTATAATTACTGTTAAATATACATTGTGTGAAAACAGTTATTTTAATAAGAATGTCTCTCGGCTAAACCATCTACAGTTATGGTTTTAATATTGAGCAAAATAGTGATGTCTCCTATTTTTGGCTTTATGGCAAAATGTTTACATGGTACGATGTTTTGCGATACAACAGACCTACATGTATGCATCAAATGTGATAACTTGAACATTTTTTAAATCACTGCTCCCAATGGTAAACAATACCTTTTTAGCGTCACCCTCACATGGATATCTTTAGAATGGAAGACAGACATAGTCCTTCCAACATTGTAATAATTCTGATAAGAAGCTTGCATACCATCAAGAGAGCCTGAAAATCATGTCACTTATAGACAATTCAATGATTGTGACCTCGAATGATATAAAATTCAGCTTCAGATTTACCTAGATATCATCAACAAAACTCTGATCTCCCCCCCCCCCCCCCCAAACAAAAAGGAGCTGGGGAAATCTTCAATATGTTAAATGGGCAAGCCTTGTGTAGTATGTTTCCTTTGTTTAAATTACCTTGCTTTACAGTACATGTATTAGCCTGTGAGCTGCCATGATACATTATCACTATCTTCCCACATTCTGCTTTATCACCGTTCGAGAGAGTGCGGTGACCCATATTTCAAGGGATGCCAAATTAGGCACATCACCTCAAGCTCATTACCTGCCACACTATAATAATCACTCGGGAACGTTTGCTAATTTTATCCCAAATTAGAAATAGGATTTCTATATTAACCCATATAGGCAATAACATTTGAGCACTGTTCTAGATTGGAACCCTGTAATTTTGAACTGTACAGTTGGTGGTAATGCAAACTTTTCGTGTGTGACAAATGCAAAAGTTGAATACACTGAATATATGCAATTTAAATCCATGAAAACAACAACAAAAAAAGACTTTACACAATGATCTAGATATATTAGGAATACCATGCAATTCACAGAGTCAGGATTTAATGACTTTTCTCGCTCTTAGCTGAGGAAATACATACATCGTAGTAGAAGAAACAAGAATGGCAACACCACTACCTGGCAATAATCGATGGTACTGAAGATTAGGGCCTATACCATACATGCATACTACAACATCATACAGTTTGACCTCGGTCATATGGCAAATAAATTCCAGATTTTCAGAGCTGTTATTTGGACATGGCCTGGCACACGATTGTTTTTGAGTTTTCAGCGCAAAATATTATTGCTAGAAGGAATAAAAGACCACAAGGAAGGTGGATAGATCCATTCATATTCAATTTCACTTCCTCATTATTTGAAATCTGAAACACACAAATCACATATCATGTTCAGGTTGAACAGTAAAGTGATAATTCCTTGTGTACAATTACTAATGTGCTTGAACATACAATGTAATCTCACCTAGCCAGAAGGGTACCAGTCCCAACATGGCCGGATATAAACTGAGGTTGGGCATACGTATTATTGAAGTACCAGTACCCTGAACACTCTTGAAGCAAGACTAGGTCCCTCATTGGGATTCCTAACCAGAGGCAAGAGCCATCCTGTGTCAATAAGGAGAGGGCACCATGGTACATTAACCAGGGGTGGTTGAAGGGGTCTTCACTCCTGGAGAAAATATCCATGATCATCACTTTGATGCTCTGCGTCGTGCATTTCTGAAGCTCAACACAATCTAAAATATGAAATTTTTGAACATACATGGAGAAATGGAGACAACCCTCAAAGTATTGGGGGGGGGGGGGGGGGGGGCGGGCTGGTAAGATAGCCACATCCCTTACCAGCTGTATCTTTACATACTACATGGAGAAGTTAGCATCTAATTATTGGGGGAAATTGCAAATAAGATGAAATGTCATGAAATATTGAAAGGGAGTACATTTCACACACAAGATCAAAGACATAGTGCTTTAATAAAAAATATGAATTTGAGTTACCTGGTAATTTAAATTTACTGAAAACCATGGTTTTCACATTTTGCTGTCAACTTGAAATCCTGGCAAGAGAGTACAATTTGCAAGCTTGGTTTCCTGGGCCAGAATGGTTTGTGGTCAAGTGGGTTCAAGATTACTAAATCTATATTGAAATTTTCAGTTTTTGATAGAATAACAGTTTTTATTGACAAAGTAGCATTGTACAAAATAAACCCCTCACCTTCCCCAGCCACAAGAGTTTATACCATTACAACAGACTAGAGCTGACATCAGACAAAGCATGTACACATCAAGTCCTTTAAGTTCTTTGTGCTGCAAAAAAACAATAAAACAAACAACAACAACAACAACAACAACAACAACAACATGTTCCTCCTGTGATGGTGAATGTACAGGTTGTAGAGCCACGTCGATACACGCCACAGAAGGTCCTTCAAGTTCAACTCAAGTCTCCACCCACACAAAACCAGACAAACAGACAAAATAACAGCCCTCAGTGCTGTCTCAGTATGCCATAGTACATATATGTATGAGCTGGAACTCCAACATGATGACCACTCCAAAGTGACTTTCATGCAATCTCCTGTGTATATAATGCAAAGTGAGATGGTCAGTATATTAAAGAGAGGATGTGTGTGTGTGTGTGGGGGGGGGGGGGTGAGGGAAATCCACTGTATTCATCATTTGTCAATCCTGGTGAGATCGGTAAATCATCAACCCCCGCGATAAGTAACACCTCAGCACCTTGCCTGTCTGTCCATGTTCATTCGTATTTCTTAATCATTTCCTAGCTCTCTAAAACAAGCCATACATATATATATTGATGTCCAACAAATTTGTGCTGTACGCTGCTTCCATTTTTGTTTGATAGACCCAAAATGGTGTAACTAATGAAGATTTTATGATGTCACTTTCGTCAGATGTATAAAACTGCATGCAATATCAAAAGTGTACAAGAGTCAGTGTATATAAGAGTCTATTCTATTTTGCTTCATGGTATTGGTAAAAGTTTATATCTACTCCCTTCAAAGTACAAATGTGATAATGTCAATACTGCTATTAACACCTTCTAATGTGTATGCATTGATCATTGGCTTTTAATACCGCACTGGAAGTTGTTTACACAGACACTTGTAGGTGTGTTATGCATCATAATGATTAATATGAATATGAGGATTTCATTATTGTACTCTCTAAAAAAAATTGAGTGAAAATTTTCACTCTTGAAGGAGTGAATACAAAAAACAGTGAATTTCGAGTGAAATTGGAGTGAATTTCGAGTGAAAATGTTCATTTTCACTCGTTTTAGAGTGATGTCAGGATCACTCCAAAATCTTCGAGTGATCCCTGAGGTCACTCCAAAATGAGTGAAAATGAACATTTTTACTCGAAATTCACTCCAATTTCACTCTAAATTCACTCTTTTTTGTATTCACTCCTTCAAGAGTGAAAATTTTCACTCAATTTTTTTTAGAGAGTACTTTCTATGTGTACATGAGAAAAACTGATACTCAATTGTAATGGTCCACATTTCTGCCTGCTGATGTTGCAGTAGCTGCACGTGCACTGTGTGCCTGCATGTCTCCTACATTGTACCTCAAAAGAAGTTTTCAGTACACACTTGGAGCAAGTGTTATGCTAAGTTGCCAAATGATCAATGGAAAAATGCCCATGGTGGATTATCACAAAGCATTTGACTACTTTTTAAAGGTTAAAGACCCCAATGGTATACTCATGGGCAAGGTAAAAATAGGTCAGGATGTTATTAATTACAGATCTCTAGCTCACTACCAAAATAGCTCAGCCTGATTTAGTCCTGAATACTGAAAAGTTATGCAGGGCAATGAGAACAGAAATTCTTGTTAACATCATGGATACAGTGCACAAAATTATGCATCACAGCGAGGATGTGTATAATGTGTCTGCATGTACAGACGGCATACATCTTTCATGGATCTCCCGCGAAACTTGATCAGATTTTCGACGATCTGCTAACGTAATAAAAGTATCCTATTCCCCTGACTATCATTCCTATCTTGTGTGGAATACCAGTAGAGTGGTAGAGTCACTGTCCATGGAAACTGCGTGTCTGGTGTATAAAAAGAATATGAGAACAAGCATGTCTGGGAGACAACAGGTTAAGATCACCTGCACATGAGAAAATGCAGTACCGATACTCTGGTTGGTTGTAGACAGTCCTATCAGAATGATGGTATGGAAATACATTTAGATGGTGAGCTCAGCTTTGGGTATCATACTCAATCAAGAATCCCATACGATGTCTCTCTATCATTTCAAATGAAGGGATACGGTAGTACAGTATTGGTGGAGATGAGAATTGGGCTTTTAAGTTTTCGCAAGATACCAAGAAAACACTTATGAAATAGTACAGTGCATGCCATTTTAAGAGGAATTCAAAGTTTATTTGATGAAAATCGGGTTTAGAATGATTGAAACATCCAAAAACAAAGTAAAACAAAGCAATCATAATAAAGTGTGGGTCCCACACTTTATTAGAATCGCTCTGTTTTGGATATCTCAGCCATTTCAAAACCAATTTTCATCAAATAAACATTGAATTCCTCATGGAATCACATGCTCTTTCATATTTCATAAGACGTTTCTCATTATCTCACCAAAAGATGATAGAAACATGAAATTAGGTCTCAACCAAAACTATATCTTCCCTTTTAAGCTGACTTGCGACAATCAATTTACAGAGTAAAATCAAACAAGCGGAATACACATAATGTAGGATAACAGTTTAAGAAAGATCAGATATGAAATGAGACAGGCATGAAATTTGAAGGTTGAGGATTTATTCAACCAAAGGTCATGTATGAGTCAAGTACACTGAGTGCCTTGATGTCACTGCCTCATTAGTCTTCTATCAAGGCTTCTAAAGAGATAAATACACTGAGCTTTGAAATTCATACTTAATGTAGTCGCTAAAGTAAATTAGGCACCTTAATTAAGCCCCCTCCACAATAAATAATTACAATATGAATACATCTCCTTGACAAATTGCTCTCCATTGACGTAAAGTTTTCTAATCTCGACGGATAAATTTCATGAATTTGAAATGAATGCATCTATCATAGATTTATGCAGTGCATCTAGTATTTATTTCCTTTGTCTAATCCCCACAAATAGAAGTCTTGTGAAGTTATGGCAATATAACCTCATCTGCTCCGCATGATGATTATGTTTGTGTGCAAATGTAACCTGGGCCCTGTTGCATAAAAAAATACAATCAAGCATTATAAGTCAGAAAATCAAACATAAGTCTCTGAATACTCAATTCTGATTGGCTGATACCTGACTTATATTTAATTTTCTAACTTATGTCTGATTGCATCTTTTTATGCAACAGAGTCCAGTATCACTGTTTATGAAAATATGTGGAAATTTCTAAGAAGATTCCTTACAAGGTATATCTGATGAATATTTTTTTTGTGTCTTGTTTGATGGGTTATTTTTTCTAATTTTGCACAAATATAACTTTTTCAATCAAATATAGAGTATTTCGGCATAAGAAAAGCATTCCTCCCCATAGTATACAACATTCTCATCACACAGTTGTTCTTGTTTTTATTACAACAGTAGCCTGGGCAAAATAACTTTAGGAAAGAAGCCATCTCTTGTCCCTTTTTTTTCTTCTCTTTAATATTCATGTAAACCTCACCTAAATCTACCTTGCATAGGTAGACAAATTGGCTATAAAGTCAAAGAAAAGTTATACCATGCATAGATACGAACAAATAGTAAAATGTGTTCATAATTCTGCTTTGTAAGCTGATATTCAAGTCAAAGGATTTTTGCCAGATCCTTTCCTTTAGAATTACCTCTAGACAAGGTTTACTATAGCTGGAAACAGATTTTTTTTTTTTTTGTTCTTAATTCTCCTGCCACAGTGACCCCCGACCCACCCTCCCCCCCCCCCCCATTCTGCCACAAGTATGAAGTACTAGTAGTCATATCAACCAATGTTACCTTATTTGATACTAGCCTTTCCTTTTGCTGTTGCTGCTGCTGCTTGTTGTTGTTGTTGTTGTTGTTGTTGTTGTTGTTGTTGTTGTTGTTGTTGTTGTTGTTGTTGTTGTTGTTGTTGTTGTTGTTGTTGTTGTTGCTGCTGCTGCTGCTGCTGCTGCTGCTGCTGTTTTTCTGAGTCTCTTACATTTTTTCTTGCTTTTTTGTATGTTTTCCAAAAACCCTCATTAACATTATGAAAGAATTGCAACATTGGTGAGTTATTAGTGTCAGTGGCTGTTGGGTTGCCCTGAGCACCACACACAAAAGTGAGCTCAATTTGACACACTGTGATGTGTTTGTGACGTACGCAATCAATACCCAGTAAGTCACGTGTTCCTCAACAGAAAAAAACCCTGGCTGATGGCCGCTTTCGACAACCAAGCAGCTTGCCTCGTCAGCTACGGTCGTATTAACACTGTGAAAGGCCCATCAATATCTTCCCACCAGTATTCTGACTCAATGAGATGCCGTCACTGCCCTGCGTTCATTCTAATATAGCGATCCTCTAATTACCGCTGGAGTATTTCACCCAATTAAAATGTGACAAGTGTATAATAATGTATAAGGGAGTGATGTCATCCAAGAGATGAAAAGTGTCTGGTAAATGGCTGCTATTGCAATACCAAGATGCGAGCACTGCTTACAGCATGTACAATCATTGCTGAAAACTGATCTATTTAGGGCTTACCCAATCCTAATTGTTGTTGTTATTGTTACATCATATGTACATAATGCTGTACATTGTATATTTATTTAATATATTTTCCACTGAGAAATGTTATATGTAAAGTGTGTTATTTATTATTATTATTATTATCAGCATCATCACCATCATCATTATCATTATTATTATTATTATTATTATTATTATTATTATTATTATTATTATTATTATTATCATCCTCATCATAATTAATTTATTACTATTACTATCATCACCAGCATCATCATCATCATCATCATTATTATTATTATCATTATTACAATGTAAATGTGATGTATTAATAAACCTGGGGGGTGTTTCATAAAGCTGTTCGTAAAGTTACGAACGACTTATGAGCGACTGGTGATCAGTTCTTGTGCTGAATTATGGAAATTCTGATAAGTATAGCACATCAGAACTGATAACCAGTCGCTCGTAAGTTGTTCGTAACTTTACGAACAGCTTTATGAAACAGGGCCCTGGGCCCCACTTTATCAAAAGATATAATCGATTATAAATTTCCTTACAACACAAGCTGCCACAGACCTATGATAGAAATCAACTATAGGAACAATTACAACTCTTCATAAAACAGGGCCCTGAACTCGCACTAACTCAAGATCTAACAAAAGGTACATGTATGTTGATATTATGAATAATGTTTTCATTCAAAATAACACTGAACTAGCATACCACAGCGGTGTTCTCGTTTTCATATTTGATACTCAAACTGTAAAACAAGATACAGTTCAAACAGACATTTATGACCAGCTAACAGGATCAAAAGAAGTAATCCACAGAACAATTCAATAATCTCTCACTGAACCCCACCTTGCCCTCCCACCCCCCCCCCCCTCCTATACCCCATCATAGAATACATAGAAAATGCAGCTCATAATATTCTGTTGTCTTCAACTTTGGGTGAATGATGCTTCCGTTGATGGAACGGCCTTACTATAGTGTGAAGAAACAAATTGATAATTGGTGAAACGTCGCAACGTGTGAGTTTAATGCAACCAGTTTTTTTTTTATCAAACTTATTATCAATCCTGTACTTTGACTAGATCAGTCTAGCATATAGTTATTGACTAAAGGAAACCAAAACCCAAAGAGCAATGTGAATTGAGTGAAAGCCGCAGCATTAATAGTAACATATCAGTGAAAGTTTGAGGAAAATCGAACAATCGATGCAAAAGTTATGAATTTTTAAAGTTTTGGGGTTGCAACAACTGGATAAGGAGACTACTAGAGTTTATGACATCATGTGTGGACAACAATATGAACAGTTCAGAATTCCACAAAAATTCATTTTTCATGAAAATTATGAATTCAATCAACTTGTTACTGATATATGTTAAGGGTACCTGGTAATATCATTACCCCTGCTTTCTGAAAGAGGTTAGTCAAGTGCTCTTGCTAGAAAAGTGAAAGTATGTTGAATTTTCTTTTTATATTTTCTTTTTTGGGAGTAGTCTCCTTATCCAGTCATTACAACACCAAAACTTTAAAAATTCAAAAATTTTTTGCATCAATTGTTAAGGGTAATATCATTCCCCTGGTTTCTGAAAGAGGTTTAATTAATAGTCAAGTGCTCTTTCATTAAGCTAGAAAAGTGAAAGTATGTCGAATTTTCTTTTTATATTTTTTTTAATGTTGTTGTCCACACAGCATGTCAAAAACTGGAGTAGTCTCCTTATCCAGTCATTACAACACTAAAACTGTAAAAATTCACAACTTTTGCATCCATTGTCCGATTTTCCTCAAAATTTTCACTGATGTGTTTTCATAATGTTGCGGCTTTCACTCAATCAACATTGCTCTTTGGGTTTCGGTTTCCTTTAGCTGTCATGACCAATGACAGCCCAGAAGACATACACATTCAATTATGCATTTAAAATCAGTATCAATCTGTTTGGAATACAGGAAGTCTGACAAAATAACACACAGATATCATAATAAATCTCACAATTTTAACACAAACATCACCCAACTCCCTGGATTTATTACTCTAAAAATCTGTACTGTATGTAAAGGCAGAATCTACACTGAAAATAAGGGTATTGTATCCTTCAGGAAGGAACACAAAAAGATAGCACAATTTTGTCCCACTTATTGTGAATATTTCAGATCAGACTGCTCAAAATGGATATAAATTTCACTTCACGGCAGGTGCACAATTTCGCTGAAGTCACTTCAGGGCAAATCGAAAAGGGACAGAGAATGGCCTGTTATATACCTCTCTGCAGTCGTTAATACAAACCTCTTTCCCTATATGAGGCTGTTTTCTTGGCTTCTCGCCTCCCTGTGACATTTTCGCAAATAAATCTGAGACATTTGTGCTACTTCAGAGTGCTCACAAGCAGCCTATCTTACTAATCACATCTCCCTTTCCCCTAAGTCGGAGTACAACAAAATGGGACCTCACTAACGTGATGCGTTATCTTGCAGGCCAAATACATCAGGAGTGATTTCCTTGTTATACCTCCCTCACACTGGCTCATACTACTAGTGTTTAAATGCACAATGCAGAGCAGACATTTCAGACTTAAACATACCATCCTGCAATCAGTAATTGAAAACAGAATGATGTTGAGGCTACTGTCTTTTTGTTGTTTTGGTTGATATCCCCCCTCCCCCCATCACACTCCAGAAGGCATGATAGATCATCTGCAAATATTGCATGTGAAGTATGTTACTTAGACCGCTCGGCAAGGGGCCGTTTCATAAAGCACTTTAACAACATCAACAAAAAGTAAGATCTGTGATAGATTGCACAGTGGCAGCCAAAAATCATCAGTGAGCATTTGAAACGGCTACCATGGCAACTACAAATTACTGTATCTTAACAAAAATTGCAAATCTTTGAAGACAAGAAATAATGGATAGTTTCGATATCGATTAAAAAAGATAAATAAATGAAAAACAAAACAAAACATTTCATCAGAACAGAAACGGGAAACTACTTTGTATACAAGTTCTTTAAATTTGGCCATTAAAGTTGTCATTTGAAATGCAAAGACTTGCTTTTAACGGTAACAAGCTACCCTGGGTCAAACAGTGGAAATGGAACAATATATCACAGAGTATAAAGTGCAATTTATAAGGACAGTGTCTGTATCACTTCCACTGTTAGTGTTGAGTCAATGCGTTTTCTTGGGGGCATTGTTCTTGCATAGTGTTGAATGTATGGTAGGCTGCATGTATACAATACCAGATTCCTTTGAGCCATAACCACCATTATTGATTTCTAGGGTCAGTTTTTCAGAGAACTCTATGCTAGCGATCAATTATCAGAATTTCATGGCACTGAAGTCTAAACTCATGTTAGCCATTGAGTTTTATAGCAAGTATCCTGCCTGGAATTTTTAAGACCTTTCTCCATTCATGTTCTGTTTAGAGTGTAAACCTACCAGATACTTCGTGCTCTACAAATATACAAATGATGCACAGGATAGAGTGTGTTAGTGTAGGCGTGGTGCACTCGAGGGTATTTACAATTGTGAAACATGCACGAGGCGAAGCCGAGTGCATGTTGCACTACATTGTAATACCCGAGAGTGAGCCACGCCTCCACTAACGCCACGAAATAATCCTGTGCATCATTTGTTTTATAAAATGTGTCGAAAATTCGAAAACTAACATCATTTTTCAGCGTTTTTCACGTACCTTTGTGGGTCAAGACGTCCCAAGCATTTACGCACGTCGCACTCGCGGAAGTCCCGCACATACAGTATAAGTATAATGGGGGGTTGGGTTTCCGGACACTTAAGTTCCCGCATGAAAACTTACTTATTTTACATAGAATATGCACCCTTTACCTTAAAGACTTGATATAGACTCCTCATATAGGCCTACTAGACAACATACTCTGAAAACGGCGTGAGAATTAACCTGCTAAATCGTTGGATTTGCTCTTCAAAGTGACTCCATGTACGCGTCCGGTCCCATAACGCTTGGTCTACTGTACTGTACAAAGTGTACGTATAGTAGAGTATACGTACGTACGTACGCCACACATGTTATGCACAAGGGAAGACAGGCCGGCCGGCCGGCCGGCAGCCCGAACTAGAAGTTGTTTACAGAATTGACAGCGCGTATGCATGCAATTCATCAAAGGAGCAGCCGCGCGCACAGACGATCGGCAATCTACCATAGGATTACAGGCAGTGCAATTGTACTGAAGTAAAGGAAGGAGGTGTGTCTCATTTCAGCGCTTCCTATTGGCTACATTCTTGAACCCATTTTATAATACAGGATATCACTACATTACTACACACTGGTTTTTGTTGCAAAATAAAGAAAAATGTGCTTCAGCATACAAATTGTATAAATCACTTGTAAGACACAAGGGGAACCGGTTACTGATTCCTTAAATTGGTGCTAAACATCAATTAAAAGGGGGAAAACATTTACAACAAAAACAAAACAGAAAATCACTTTGCACTTGAATACTCCGCCCTGTATACTGCATTGAGATACATGTCTAATGGCATGATCAATTTTGTTGACCTACAATTCTATTTCGGGAAGCTCAAATGATTATGTTTTACTTCATACACAAAACAAGCAAACAATCCAACTTTATCTGTCTCCCCCCCCCCCCCCCCCACTCTCCCTAAGCCCTTCCCTCCCTATCTTATTCTCACCCATCTACCTATTAAACTCTTCTTCATTCGGTTCATCTTCTTTCATTCTTTCCTTGCATATAATACTCTTTCGTAAAACCACATCAGAGTGCGTTTCACTATGTCAGAGACTCCAACTCTCCCGTTTTAGATGGGAGATCTCCCACCGAAAACCCATTTTTGCAAAATCTCCCGTTCTCCCGCTTGAGATTTAATTTCTCCCCGCCCTGGCTCTTTGTCTCCCGCTGGAAAGGATTTCTTACTTATTTCTATCGTATGTTGAAAAAATAAGCCTTAGATAGCACCAGAGAGCATCTAGAACCCTAGGAACTTCGCGCTTCGCACACATCAAGTTGGAGTCTCCCGTTTGCTAAAGGTTTCAGGCGGGAGAATCTCCAGATCAGAAGGTGCTTTGGGTTGGAGTCTCTGCTATGTTACAATCACATGATGTATTTGTTTATTTACAGCTTTTTGCATCTTTTTCTCTCACACTCTCTCTCTCTCTTCTCTCTCTCTCTCTCTCTCTTGCTCTTCTTCCTTGTTTTCCGATAACATAAATCTCCTTTCCCTAACTTCTCCTTCCTCACTTGGATTTTTTTTTTACCCATGTGGATTTTCATCCAGAAACATAAACATTGCAAATCATCGCGATATTCGAATGGGGTTTGCTGGCGACTGAGAATTTTGGCTTCAGACACTTGGCAAAACATAATCCGTGCATGTTGCTGGCAAGTTTTGCAGTCTTCACAATAGCTCAGTTTGATCCAAGTATCTCCTGATAAACAATGTTACTGCCATCAGCAACATGCTTTTACATAATGCCTGTGGCATTTCAAATTGGCAGACATACAAGGGTTAAATTATTAAACAAATTCAGGAATTAGACACCTTTAATAGCAAGGGCAAAAAATTGAGAGCTGTCCAGACTTTTGGGATGGGTGAAAAACAAAACAAGATGAACAGGTTTATAACGTTGTAATTTCAGAGCTTCCCAATCAGGAAACAAATGAGTCAAACTTGCTATATGAAAACATACCGTGGACATTAGTACAGTTCTGGTTGAGGTGAGGATTTAGCTTTTAACGTTTTGCGAGATATTCAGAAACCACTCTATGAGATGTCAAAGAGCATGCAATTCTAAGGGGTATCAAAAGTTTATTTGATGAAAATCAGTTTTGAAATGGCTGAGATATCCAAAAACAAGGTGAAACAAAGAGATCCTAATAAAATGCGTGGCCTGTCGCCTTTTATTATTATCACTTTTTTGGATATCTCAGCCATTTGAAAACCAATTTTCATCAAATAAATGTTGAATCCTTCTTAAAATTACATGCTCTTTCATATTTCATAAGAGGTTTCTAATTATCTCACTTAGGAATGTTCAAAACATGAATTCCCACCTCAACCAGTACTGTACAGTCCCTTTAACACTCCTAAAACAATAATGCAAGCAGTAACAACAACAACAACAGCAATGATTAGTAACAAGGAAACAAACACAACAATCACCAGAGAAAGAACTTCAACATTATTAAAAGGGAAAAACAATTCTGAACATCATCCTTCATCATAATTATTACAAACTGTCCCCTCACTACTTTACAATTTTAGCAACTGCAATTGACCGGCATATCCAGCATTTTTTTCCCGCAAATTTGCTGCTGATGCAACATAATATTCTTGCATATATTAATGAAAATGTCTACCCTATGCACTTAATACCCTTAAACACAAACTACATGTGTATACACACACTGAACAGCTAACACTCACACCAACCACCAGCACATGTAGAAAAGTATTCTTTATTTTCCCACATCTCTCTCCCCCCACCCCCCCCCCCACCTCTTATTTTTCTTCAGAGACTAAAATTAATACTCAATTAAATAACTGAATGTTTACAAAGTTTTAGCAGCCTGGTTAAGCAATTAAAAGTAACATCTTATTTTGAGCTCTGTTGAGAATGGAAGGCACTATGCAGCTATGGGCTATCATGATGGGCAAGAAGCCAGAACTTTCCATTGCTGATTGAAGATCATCAGTCTAGTCAACTGCACATATAGGGCTTGGGTGTTATTTTTGTTTCATGTGCAAGGATGAAGACTTGAACCATCATAAGTGCCTATGACCATAATGGACAGAATGTGTGCTCCACAACACTGATCAAATGGATTGCTTTGAGTTTCCAGCATAAGGCAGCTATCAGACTTTATATTGGGCATATCAATTGTCATTGCTTAATGAGATTGTACTGCAAAATGAGGAATGTCCGGGTGCATCTTAATTTTGTGAATTTCGGGAGAGCCAAGATTCACAAAGTCAAAATGCAAGTGAAAGTTCTTGCCTACACTTTATGCATTGATTGAATGCAAGTGACAATTTGTAAAAATTTAATGCCGCGTAGCATGCCGTCAGCTCCAATTTGTGAAAATTTCATGCCGCGAAATATCTTGCTTTACAGCATTTCACTCCTCACAACCACAAATACACTATACATACTAGTGTGTGACACAAAATTGTACTTACCCTATAACACAAGCAGAAATACTAACACATGTATTTCTTTTTAATTTCTTTATTCTTTATCATGAAGGATTCTGCAAATAGTTGCATAAGATTCACAGTTGAGTGAATGAGGATTAGGGAATTTTCAACAAACAAAAATTCCTCATATCAGTGACTGCCGGATATAATGTACAATAATTTGAAGGAATAATTCACAAAATGTACTTGTACATTATGCATCTTATTCATTGCTACACTGATGAAATCTTGCTAAGTATTATCAAACTGTGGTATTTTTATGGCAAAGCTTTAAACATGTCACTATTTCATTCATTCTATAATTCCCAGAGACTGACAAAAGTTCATTCATGGGAATCATGAAGATACAAAAACATTCATGATCTAAGACCCCGTTTACAGTGCGGGGCTGGGTAATTGCGGAGCCGAGCCCCGCAATTTTGTCCGTTTACACTGTCGGGCTCGGCCCGGGCTTTTAATTTAAACCTTTAAATATTTTGTTGTAGTGGCGCTCTGCTTGTAAACAAACGCAATTTGGTATAGTCTGGTTTCCAGACCCTTTGCCAAATGGACTCTGCTTCGTCGCCACCTTTGCCGAAGGAAAAATCCTTTGCAGGACGAAACCACCTTAAACTATACTAGTTTTCGACGTTGAGGGCGTTAATATCCTGAATAGCAAAATAGTACGGACAGAGGGTCTGGAAGCCAGACTAAATTTGGTACCGCATTTGGCCCAGTTTGCGTTTACACTGAGAAAAGGCCGGGCTCGGCCCCGGCTCAGCGGCGGCCAAGACCACCTCCAGAGCGTGGCCAAATGCACAGCCAAATTTAGCCCCACATCTGGCCTTTTGCGCGTTTACACTGAATTGAAGGCCAGGCTCTGCCACGGACGAGCCCGGCCTTTTCGCTCACTGTAAACAGGGTCTTAAACGACATTCAATTTATAAAGTTAGGAGCATGAGTGGAAGAGAAACAGAGAAAGAAACAGACATGACATGCCATCCCACATTCTTTTGAAATTTATTTGTATGATATTAGGGAAAGTTCTGGGCAGTGGCATCTTCCTGGGAAACATTAGTATACAACAGTCAACATAAACAATACACTCAGGCATGATTATAAAACATGTTTATGTTAGAATATGTTATGTACATTCAATAGCAGGCAAGGAAAATGTTGTGCGAATACAATTAACCACTTTTGAAACTGTCAGGGAAATATAACCAGTACGGTTTCAGGTGTCAATATCAGTTAAAAAGACTGAAAATGGCATGGTATCACGCTACATGTTGGTACCTCACTGAACATTTTTATACAGAATATCAAAAGCCACGAAATACTCACCACTGATGAGCTCGAATTTAGCACATGGAACAAAGCCTTCAAAAGATCCACATTCGCACTGATCTGCCGGGCGAATCTGGGCATTTCTGATCCCGGTAACGACTGCCAGAAAAAGAGGAATCCCAGTGGAATTATAATGTCCATTATTACCACCATGATTGTTATGTGTGCATGCAAAAACATTCATATTAATTACAATTCATTTTCTGCAGGAACTGCCTCTACATAACCTTTCACAAACAATACATGTACTTGGCCTAAAAATAATAACAAAAAATATATTTTAAAAAAACCTAATGAATTACAACTCACCTGCATTTGACAGTGCAGCATTTCAAATTGCTTTTCATATGCAAATTATGAATAATAAAAAAATCATAAAAAAGAATACCATATGAAACTAAGAGCAGAGAAATGAGTCCCCATAATAAGACCAATTAAAAAGGGTTCAAGTTCCACCTGGGTACCTGGTGTTAAACATTCGTATTTTGACAAATGGAACAAAAACAAATGAGAGAAAAAACAAGTACTCAATGAACAAGATACATGAAATGCAAAAGAAAAACCAGTAGAACGATCAATGATCTCTTCACATAAGATTCTTATATTCATTTATTCCTCAAACAAAAACTTGCAAGGCACTTTACAGGTAGATGCACAATTTTATAAAGCACTGTACCAAAGATATCAGGGAGTCAAAGCTTTTCAAAGCTTTAAATGAAATCTCATGAGGTTTTTACAACGTTCAATCACTGGCCATCATGAAAATCATACACATTGTTACATTTACAAGAATGAACTGAACAAACCTTATTCAAGGTCATATCTAAGTGAAGACAGAGGGAAATTACACTGCGCTAACGGGATCAAAACAATTTTTGAAACAGTTAATTCTTTTCTAGCGCCAATTAGCATGCACAGTGAATGGCATGCCGAACAAGGCCTGCACATAACTGGTTACCAGCTTCAAGTTAGCAATCAAATATGGAGATACTATGAAGAAGGAAACGGACTGAAGAAAGATTGAAAGAGAAAGAGAAAGAAAATGAAGCAAACAAAATGAAAGACAAGGAATTGTCTTTCATTTTGTCTGCTTCATTGGGGGAAAGGAACAAGCAAAAAAAGTATTCATATGACTCAGCAAAGGTAAAGATTGCCATAAAGGTATTACCGTAATTCATTTGTAATTTGTGTGCTTACAAAATGATTTTTCTCATTTCTGGCCTCAGAAGATTGCAAGATTGGTTAATCCACAGAAGGTCGAGGTTTGGTTACATCGTCCAAGAATGCAGTGCTCAGCTTTTATTCAAAGTAAATTCATGCAGTCAAAGTGTCTCTGATATGGTATCAAATGGCTGTACATGTTAAAGTGTGATATCAAACGGGACTCACCTTATATTCCGTCAGCCATTCTCTCACCAGCTTTTGGTCCATCTTTAGCTTGTCAGTTATCATGAGGACTACAAAGAAAGAAATACAGACCAATAAGATTTAAAAAAAAATTACAAAGAATGAAATATCAACACAAAAGCCGGGGGGATGATTGTGATGCCCGATGAAATATCATTTACTAGACCCCCTCTAATATACAATCTGGCACCATACTGTAGGGCCTATTTGTATATCATATTTTGGATCAAAAAGTTGTCATCTAGTGATTGGTTGAAAGAGCTTCAGGGCAATCCCACAATTACAAATATAGGAGGACATGACATCAATAAAAGAAATGTGCCTCTTTATCCTAATCTTTGATTTATGATAACTAATGCCATGAATGTTCAGAAATCATAAAGGTCTTTCAAATTTATAGTAGATTCTATTTCTCCTATTCAATGATTTTGCAAGATTTAAAACCATCAATGTACATGCATGGGACTGGGGACACTTAAATTCATCTAAATGCATATCACAATGGGTTCCTTCGATATTTTTCCTCCAAGTTTTTCTAAAGGGAAAAATTATTCCAGAGGTCATGGAATATTTCATCAATTACAAAGGGGTGAAATGACCCACGGAACTACTCCGGACAAATGTAACGTTACTAACTGTACTAATATCAGTAAAATCACTACTAACCATACTTTTGGGGGTGTACAATTGTAGCTAAAGAATTATTGGTCGACCTGCTAAAAATATTTGCGGGAACATTTGTCATGATGCAATAAGTGAAATCAAAACAACACTTTGTTTGTAGTAACTTACATTTTTGCACTTTTTGTGAGAAGACGTTGAGTTTTTTTGTTTGTTTTTTCATGTCCTTTACTTGTATCATTACTAACTGATCCTTTAAGTTGCCATGGCATCTCTAATATTTGTTAAATTGTATTCATTCTTTTCTATGTCATAAACCTGGAAAGGGTGAACATGTTTTAACATGATTTTGACTTGAAATGAATAAATGGTGATTTAGTAGTAGAAATAAATATGTAAAATTGCTTAATGTAATGTTACTAATCACAGAATTGCCCTTTAAGTGATTATCTAATAATTTCAGTTATGTCAGTGTTGGCATGTTTGACACTCCATGGAATGGATGGCGTACCATTTGCAAAATGTAACTTTTATGATGACATAATTCTGTAAATGGCCTACCTAGATCTACTTTTTGCAAAATTGTCACAAAGCAATTATGACATCACAAAGCAATTCCGACATCGTGCGCTGCTTCGTACCATCACTCTGTAATATGTAACAATTTCTAACTAAAGGATTGTAACATGACAAAGCAATTCTGATATCATGCACTGATTCGTACAGTCAGCTAAAGATCCTCCACAACATCGCATGCACCACACAACTTCTCGCCTCACATTTTCCCTTCCTTTCTTTGATTTTTTTTAATCCAAAATATAAAACAAATATACAGATGTGATAATATGATCAAGTTACAACTTGGTAGCACCTCAGTGACACAAAAAGTACTAAATTTATTCACCTCAGTTCAGGGGTTGTGCTCCTCTGCGCTCTGTAAATAGTAAATTTTACTAAATTGTTATTCTAGTCATCTCTTCCCATGGTCTCAACCAGAAACTCTCAAGGCAACATATATTTGTCTATTTTATTTATTTAGTAATTTTACTATCAGGCCTAGATCTAATTCACGTAAATTTGTAACTCACTCTCTTACAATATATGTTATAAATTTACATGTACAGACACCCAGCCCAGTTGACGTTGACCCACCTTCCACCTCATCATTTATCAATCAATCATCTGTCTTGTCTAGCAAGCTAAGTCACTGAGCTGGACTTGTCGTGGTATTCACGTGAGGCATATCAGGGCAAGACGCCCTATAAGAGTCACTTACAAGTGTGATGAGGCGAGGAAAACACATTCTTCAATGGCAATATCAAGAAAAAGACCGCAGGGTATGCCGCCCTATACCCTAACCTAGCCCCGGAGACCGCGCCGCCAGGCACACTGCGTGTGGCGGCTGTCGCAGTTAACCCTAACCATACTTTATTGACCGCTCGGGCGCGGGCCGCCCCTGGCCCACGATCGGGCGTACCGGGGCAGGCACCACCACCGTGCACCGTGCCGTGCGTACCCCAGCAAGTGTATTTTACAGAATGTTGCGTAGAGACTCTAGCACCGGATGTCACAACAAATATATTCTAAGAAACACCAGAATGAACATCTAAGCGATAATAAACCCACAGCACATAATGTATATTTAATAACTCACCTTAGAACGTATTTCAGAGTAAGCGATGGCAACGAGAGAATACGCTGATCGTCTCACACAGATATGCGAACGCCTATGGAAAAGTCGGCTCACATACCCGTCTAGCGACTGTGCAGTGGTCATTGAATGACCCGACCGTGTGCGATCGGGCTGTGTTGTGTTCGTGAATACACTACAAATACATACAATCTTATGTTGTAGCTGGCGCTAAACACTTCAACATGGCGACTTTCTTGAGGAGAGCTGTGACAGGTGATTACCAAACTCGCTGTAGATCTACTGATGATTTTGTCCATACATACCAGCCAAAGATCACAAGTGCATGTATTTTCAATGCCATAATCATCCCTCATAACTTTATTTGAACGAAAAGTGGTAGAGAAACGTAAAGAAAGAATTAGAAGTAATATGAGGTGACGAGAGGTCGGTAAATCTAGTTAGTTTGCAATAGTCCCATTCATTAAAAATGAAGTTATGCACTGCTAAACGTTCATGACGTGAGTGAATGATGATAAGGCATGTGAGTGATGTGTATCAGTGTAATTTTGTGTGCTGGATACTGTGGTTTTGGCAGTGTGCGAAGTGGAGCCTTTTTGATGCTGTAACCGTTAGATGTCCATGTATAAGGTTGTTATCGCGGTATCATACTCATAATAATAATTAGCCCGACCAGACACCGCGTGCCCTGGCGTCTCCACAGCTTGCATTAGCGACTGGTGACTAGACTGGGCCGGTCACTGTCGGTGCAAGTCACTATCACAGTGACCTTGTGCTGTGGGCTGCGTATTAAAAAATTAGACTCTACATTTATAGTAATGATAATATAAGGCAACACTTGCCAACAACAGTGTGGCGTCATGGCCACTCTGCACTTGGAATAAAAAGTAACAATTTTTATTGCCTTTTTTAGACAGAAAATCTGTCTGTCCCTAGGATTTTTTAAAGCATCTTTTTTTAACTTTTACGGCTCCGTAACACGTAAGGAGATTCTGTAAAGCCAGACGCAGTCGATCTCCGTGGAACATATCCCTGACAAGATAGTGACCGATCTTTCAGTCTATCCCTTTTTTAGCGGCACATGAATGCACATGCATATTCAATAGAATTCATATGTAGCGAGTCTTTGACTTACAAATCTTCAATCTACAAGTGCCAATCCTGTGCAATAACAGGTAGCAGAACCCCTTCCCGAGCCTAACCACACCGGTGACCCAGTCCCACCTGATTACAATGGTGTGATGTATCTCTTGATATATTATGGCTTTAGTATCGTGGAGACCAGCTAGAGACCGAAATACAGGATTTTGTGCCAGCATTTGCAGCCGGACAGCTGATCTGTTTAATAGATGAGATACTTCCAATTATCAACGGAGAAATTGATCTAGAATATAATCTGTCGCAGTGTCATAATACGTGTAAGAGTTCAAGGAAAAATTTTGTGTCGGCCTTTAAGCCTTGCTGTGCATTAATTCAGCAGCCAAGTCGCTGAACATTGTCGTACAGGCCTACAGCTTACATACTGTATACACAGTGCATGCAAGATCGTGCATTATTGGAATTTATACATGTAACTTGCATTAGTACGTGGAAATCAACAAAATAACAAAAGAAAAGGAAAGAAAAAAAAAACAGGACTTCTCAACTTACCTGGTTGAATTGAGTGATTTAATGTGATGTCGACTTGAGCAAATTTTTTCTGTTTTACCTTTATTAACAAGAACGATATTAAGTGGTCATATTTTACAACTCAGTTTGAGTATTGGCAGTTTGGGCTAATGCCTGAACATGATATCTTTTACTGTTTTTCTTTTCTTTTCAGTCTCTGTGTGGACCCCATCGACAGTGTTCGTCAGGACCATGAAGTCTGTAAACACGCGGAAAAAGAAACCCATGCACATCATGCGTGCCAAACTAATGGCCCTCACGGAGCACAGAGCAAAGAAAGATCCGCGGTCTCTAGCTGAGCAGTGTGGCATGAACTCCAGAATAAAACCAGCAGCTGTTGAACAGGTTACTTTCCACTATCCAGCTACAAAAGTGATGGTGATGATGGTGATGATGGTGATGACAGTGATAATAATGGCGATGTTTTCTCTTCCTAAAGTACCTAGTCTACTTTATCCTGTTGATCATTGTTATTCTTCAATCATGCACAAATTTGTGACATTTTCAAAAATGATACAGGACCTTTAAAGAGGGACATGTTGGGCATAACAGCTCTTCCAAAGATATCTGCATCAGGTATGGTTTGATCCCTTGGTTATGAGTCCAGAGCCTGTCCAGTGTACCATAGCACCACTCTTTAGTTTTCTTTGAATATGATCTCCCTCTGCACCTGTTAAAGGGATGGTAAAGTATTGGATGATGTGAGGATTCAGCTTTTAACTTTTTGCAAGATACCTAGAAACCACTGTATGAAATGTTAAAAAGCACAATGTTACAATGTTAAGAGGAATTCAAAGTTTCTTTGATGAAAATCATTTTTGATATGGCTGAGATATCCAAAAACAAAGTACTAGTAAAACAAAGTAATCATGATAAATCATGGCTCCCATCTTTTATTAGGATTGCTTTGTTTTGGATATCTCAGTCATTTCAAAACCAATTTTCATCAAATAAACTTTGATTTTCTCTTAGAACTATATCCTCTTCCATATTTCATAAAAAGGTTTCTCATTTTTTATCTTGAAAAATCATCATCAAAAAACATTGGAATCCTGAAGCCCCATCTCAACCAAAACTATACCATCCCTTTAACGGTAAAAGAAAAGGCACTCAATTGGTTCACAAAGTCTAAATATCCATTTCCATTGATCTGTTTTCCTGTATAGCCCCATCTGATGGAGGAGTTCTACGCTCAGCTGGTACGTCGCGTCTTTGAGTCCAGTAAACTCATCGCTGTTTTCCAAAATGATGGGATAACCACAGAACAGCAGAATGATATCAAACGCAGACTGAGGAAACATAACATTTCGTACAAGGTGCGACAAATCTTGATATTCCAAAGTATTCTGTTATTGCTGGCATGTCTGAAATGAAATGCCAGTTGTTTCCTGATGGACCAAAATCTTAAACTTTTGATTGAAGTGTAGAAATTATTACAAACTTGTGAATGAAGCAAGGGTTTTATTTAGTTGTTTAACATTTGGTTATTGTGTGATTATTTGATAAGTATGTTGTATTGTTACCCTGAGACATTGTGTGATGTTGAGAAATGATGCCATCATATAACTTTTCATGTGAATATGTGACCCTGCACCTCAAAACAAACAAAAAGTCGCCAGACATGAATTTTAGTTACCAGGTAAGACCATATTCTGAAAGAGCAGACTTTAAGCTTTAAAATGATGTATAACTCAAATCAAATGGACTCTCCTTACCTATCTAAGTATTGGAAAGAAAGCACAAACTCAGGAAAAGTGTGAACTGAGAAAAGAGGCTCTGAAGTACAGTGTCTATTCAAGCGCTTAATCTTTACCAAACCGTGCTGGCTGTGCGATGAATGGGACAAAAAACAGGAAGTAAACCACCAGAGTAACAACAATGAAGGGATTATCAGATTAAACTGAAATTAAGCACGCCTCATTAACACATTCTGTCCATAATCAATGCCAACTTTCAAAGCAGTAGCACTATCCTTTGAAAAGTTATTAGAGTTGAAAGTGAAGAGTGTGGACAAGGTTTTTCAGAAATGAAAGAGGGATTCTAAAGACACACCTAATCACACTATTCTACCAAAAATGTTCGAGATAAAGTGCTAAAAAAAAGCACACTTTCCTGCCCGTTTTATGATACCAAATTTTAGCATAATGTAAAAAGAACCCGGTCTTTCAGAAAACATGAAAAAGTTAAGTTCAGCTAGGTTGACCCATTTCACTTATTTTTTTAGTCCTCACACAAAATCAGTGTGTGCGACTTTATGTTCGTTTTGAGGTGCACGGTCACATATGATTGTTATGATAACATTCAGAGATATAATATAATGATAATAATGATAATTATGATGATAGCAGTGATGATAGTGATATTGTAATTGATAACAAATAATGATGAAATAGATTAAGATACTGTAATACTGATATTGATAATGATGATCATCATCATCATTATCGTCATCATCATCTTCATTAACAGCATGAGAATAAGATAGTATCCGGAGTATAATAATGAAGATGAATAGTGTTACTGTTATAGTATGATTACTTGTAAAATTAGTTGTACTTCTATTGTTTCATTACACAGTATGAAAAAAAGTTACCGCTATGATTAAGATTCTCAGATTTCTTTGATCTCTCTTTTTTCCTGTTTGAGAATAATATTCTTCCATCGTGCACTCGATATGTCACAGGTGTACAACAATCGAATAGCCTGCCAGGCTGTTTCTGGGACGAGACTGGAAAACATACACCCCCTCTTTGTTGGTTCGTGCATCATTGCTGTATCAGAGGAGCCAACTGTCAAGGAACTCCTCAAGGCCACGAAGAGATTCCCTCAGATTCATTTGCTGGGTAAGGGACTGCTTCCTACCAGGTTTTGTTTTTTTCCCCACGATTGTTTTGACTTACTTCAGTTTTCTGCTGTGCATTGCATAATTCTTCTTCCTCGAAACTGTCAGACTTTAAGAAAACTTTAAATGTTAGGATTGTTGGTTGTCTTCCTTCAGTATTCATCGCCTTGATGCAAAGTTTATTCCCACCTCCACCCCCCCCCCCCCCCCCACTCCACACCCTACACCGGAAAAAAAAGGGGGGGGTAAATAGATGAATAAACAGCATAATTGCAAAGAAATGAACACTTCAAATTAAACTCAGCAGCTCATATACCCTTTTTCTCATATCCCTCCCCTTTAAAACAAACAAACAAACAAACAAACAAACAAACAAACAATTAAACAATGACAATCTCCCTCTACCTATCTATCTATCTAGCTAGCTAACTGTTTGTACTTATTAGCATACAAGATATCTGTCAGTTTATCTATTCACCCCACAATATCTCTATTGTGACAAGATACACTGCAACGAGTAATGCAAAGATTTGTATTTTACCTTTGCCACATCTTCAGGGGGTCTAGTGGAGGACCAACTGCTCTCACCCCGGGGGATGGAGGAGTACGCCAAGCTCCCCTCCCTCGATGTTCTCCGGGGGCAGCTGGCAGGGCTACTCACTTCCTCCGTCAGCCGCACCTACTCCCTCCTGCAGACCAACCAGCAGCAGCTGGCGGCCAGCCTGGACCAGTTGGCCCAGCGGGGATGGGAGCCAGAGGAGGGAAGTGCCACGGAAGGGAGGTGATGATAGCAGAGAGGGGATGGGGTGGACTTACGTAGTAACAGACAGACATGAGGAGTATTCGTGCATTGTATACAACGGGTCGCCTGCCTGGCATTTGTTTGAATGTATTATGTCTCCATTTGATGTACCTGTGTGTAACACAGAGGAGCAGTCACAATAGATGGCATGCATTTGAAAGGTAGAGATTAATATCACTCAACACTAGTTCCTGATTCCTTTGTTTATCTCGCTCAAAGGTTGTAAGATGCTCTTGCATCTTGAGATAAAAGTATATCTACATACCCCTCTTTCATTTAAAAAGAAAAAAATAAAAAACAGTGTGTTGGGGTATTGTGTAACTACATACAGTTTGGTAACAACAGTACATTCTGGTAATGACAGTCTGGTTCAAGCACCTATGTATGAAGAAAACATCTTTGTAATTTCTTATGAAGAACTTGAAGCTCTTCAGATTAAAAGTGTACTCCATATACTGGTATTTGCTTTTCCTGGAGCAGAATTCATGGGCACACAAAGACAAGAATTCACCAGTGAGAAAAAGAATACTTAGCTACTACCTAAAGGAGGTGATACACCATGTGTTGTTTAATCAAAATCATATGATTTAGAGACTTACCGCAAGAGGAAACTTGTGCACAAGTCACAAGTGAGTGCAATAGCATCCATGTGAGGGGAAGTATTTTGGTATGTTTCAGCCAGGTAAAGGTTTCTTATCGAAATGGACCATTAGCTGGTGATTATTTGTTGTCATCAAGATTGCCAAAAATGTGCTAATGCAGACTTGCACTGGTAATTCTAAGGTCGTGCACACATACAGTATTTTCCAGTGTCCTAGTATTTTAACCTTACCCCAACTAGAGACAGCCAAATTACTAATTATCAAGGTGTAAAAATATTGCTAATTATACAACAATGGAGGACAACCACTGTAAAGATAGTGGCGTGGGTGGCATTACAGTGGCAAAATGTCTAGAGTAAAATACCCCGTTTGCGGCGGTTTGAGGGGTTTCCCACACTGTAGACAAATCAGGCAAATTATTTTCAACCATTTCATCTAACATAAATAAGATTATTGATACTCAATGTTGTTATCACAAAAATATGACCAATGACAAACGCAGTGGTCAAGATAGACCAGGGCCAAACCCTGGCACAGCATAGGAGTAGGTCGGCTTGCGGCACGATGTACAATTCCTATGCAGTATGCGCATGCTCCGCGATCTTCTGCTGAACGCCTTCACATGGCTCGTGAACGCTGCGCAAGTGCCAATTCCCATTGGGAGAGCACAGGGAAATAGCAGGCGCACATGCACTGACTGCAAACAGGGATCGCAATTCTGGCGGTGTTGTTGATGTCTTTCTTGTGTTTTTCAGATTCTTTCTGTGGTAACATCCACTTCCAGAAAAAAATGGCAGCCCACATCGGCTTGCGAAAATTCAATTTCTACATGAGGACATGTTTTTAAACTCTATGAACATCGGGAAAACAAAAAAACAAATCTACTTTCTTAGACCATTTGTTCCTGTTTCTTAACTGTAATGTTAAGAAGTACTAAAGATGAAATATTGGATGCGAGATGTTGCCATTTTGGTGAGAAAATGTTACTTTTGTCGCAGATTGCACCCATATTATCGGTTGATTTTTGTAGATTGGTAGAGTGCTAGTAGTTATGTGTGGTATGCAAGTATAGAGTGTGTCGCTGTGTTTAGGGGTATACTGTATTACCGAATATATTGTACCTGCCGTGAACAGGTGCACAGCCACAAACTGTGACAGTTACTCTAGTCCAGGTGCTTTTGGGGACCCTAGTATGCAAGAAAGCCATTTGTGTTTCCCGCCGTATACTGGTTATGGTGGCCAGAGAAATGAAAGTGTGAATTAAAAGGATGCAGGTTAGTGATTTGAGCACCATCACCAAATATGTCAGTGGAGACCATCTTTACGCATACACCCACTTGTGGAGGCTGTAGCATTTTAGGTCTGTGTATGGTTATACCGTGAGAGTAGGTACAATGAGCAATGCAGGAATGAAGTCAAGGGACTTTTTGATCTCATCAAACAGTCGGGATGATTTTCCTTGCAAGAGTACAGAAGATTGTTAAAGCTGGTGATGGCTTTGGAATATTTCAAGCCTCTACAACAAACAATTTTGAACAAGAACATTCTGAATGAGTGTTCAGAATCATTCCAACCTATATCGTGAAAGAATTGGGTGTTACGGTAGTGATAGCCTTCGTCCCATAGCACGCTGGCAAAGTACAAAAATCATCATAATATCCTGTAGATAAAGAGAATATCCAAACCACACATTTTTCAGTCACATCTTTCATCATTATGAAATAAAAGCAGCCTGTGTTTTTAGAGGTGTAGTGACTCCAGGACCCAAATGGAGTCCTCACAGTCTTTGTAGGGGGTTTGCATAGTGAAATGACCGTGGTAGGAACATGTGTAGTTCTGCACCCATGGAGCACCAGTTTATGAAATGAACTCCTACGATCCTCCGTACTACTGTAGTAGCTTCTTCTTGTGAAGTACAGTCCACCTTCTGGTGTATTACATGCTCTTTGGCATGTCAGTGCAGTGCATATGGTGCATCCAAAAATGATTAAAAAAACCAAACAAACAAAAACAAAGTCGACTCAATGTGCAGTGCGTGTGCAAGTTAAAAAAAAAAAGAAAGAAAAAAGTAACTGCTCTCCCATTGCTGGTGGAGTTGGATATACTGCACATCTCTTTGGAACTGGTCCAGAGTTGCACAGCCCACCATCTCCAGGGGCAAAGAGGGCCGGTAGAGGCCTATGGAGTCTGGAAAAAGGGCAAAAAGCATGAAAAGCTTCCCAACTGCTGGATCAAGAGTACAGTTGAACCTCTCGTATCCGGACAAGTCGGGACCGGGGCTCATCCGGATAAGGGATTTGGCCGGATACGGGAGACTCAATGCTTTATACATGTACATATACATACACATGTACTGATGTAGCCCATTGTAGTACCACATGTAGTAATGTGTATACTGCAACCTTTTCATTGTTACACTCAGTAACAGACCCCAAAATAGAGGTTCGTGTTGGCAAGAATGAAATCATTTTTTTAAAATAAATTCTTGGGATGATTTACCTAAGTAATTATTAAGAAATGTATTGAGTAGATGTTGAAAATAAACAGTCGACGAAACTACGCTTCAAAATTCGATCATCACGGCTCGGCAAAGTCGACTGTAGGTCGCCATTGTTAGATGGTCTCCCTCTCTCTCTTTGTGTGTGTACTGTGTGTGAACAATGTTTGAGTGTTCAATATCATTCGTTGCTCAGCCAATGACTCGAAACAATTCATGTCTATCTAGTCATATCGACGGCTGTGTATGGACCTATATGTGGCAATGCGATATGAGAGGACTCTCGAGAGCGCATAATCTGTCCATGTTCTTGCAATGATTTGGGGATGTTTGGGGATGTTAAAATGTCTGAAGGTAGCAATTTGGAAGAAAATTTGATGTAATGTATGTAAATTATGTTGGAAATAATGTGTAATTCATGTGTGTTTGTGTAGGATTTCTCAAGGAGTTGGGAATCCCCCTTTCCTCCCGTAATTATTTTTTAAAAAATCACGGGGAGATTGCGTCCGGATAATAGAGAGATCGGATAAAGGGAGGCCGGATAAGAGAGGTTCAACTGTACTTGCAGCTCTTTCATATGTCATCATTGTACAATTCCTTTAATAGTGTACACTACACTAAATATCACAAACTCTCTCACTTCTGAAAGAAACAAGTATCTTCAGTTTAAAGATAAATAAATAATTAAATGAATATCCTGCATTGGTTTGGCAGTTTGTGTGCTCTCTGACAATGTACTACTTGGTGTTCAGTAATTTACCCCATTTTGAATCATGGTCTAGAGTCATGAAGACGTGAAATGCCAACACACTGCTCCTTGTACATGTTGTTTCATATTACCTCATGGGAGAGAGAGAAAAAAAAATGACATGGAATAAATGACAATATGCACAAAATGCATTCTTTGTTTCATTCTGCGTCATACCTGTCTCTGTGTGTGTCCATCTAATGTGATTTACGATGTTTTGGTAAACTTTGCAAAATGTAGGTCTACTTGGAATTAAATACCTGAATACAAAAACGACCCAAGTCCAAATTTGGCTGTCTTTGGAGACCCTTTACGAAGTCATGCAAAGACATATAATCAGTCAAATGATTGTTTTACAATTAAATTTATATAAACAACATTCTACTAACTGAAAAACTAAAAACATTAGGAAATTACCTAATGATTTCTATATTTTCCTAATTTTCTGTAATGGACTTGGGTTGTTTTTATGTTCAGGTATTCAATTCTCAAAACAATTTACTCCACTAGATACACTGTGAGCTGGGCAGCATTGTGTACAAGTGAACCATGTGAAGTCAACATACATAGCTTTTTGTCTAGTTTACTGTACGTATTACATAATATATTCATACCGCTATACACATACACACACACACACACACATACAGACAGACAGATATACATGTATACCATACACACACACACACACACACACACATTACAGACATACAATTACTTCATGCCTTATTCTATGGTAAATTCCCCGCTTTGATTTCATGGGAAGGATTGTTTGACTTTCATATCCGAACTCATCAGATTATTGAATACAGTACCCCGTACTTAAGAATGAATAATGCACACACCTTGCCTACATTGAATCTATTTGGACTGAAGAAATAGCTTCGACTTAGACAGAAAATTCAACTTATGAGGGAGGGCTTGGAAAGACCTTTGACTTGGGCCATTATTCAACTTATGGGAGGTCAACTTAATTAAGCTAGGTTGACTGTATGTACACACTGATAAAAAAAGATCAAAGACACTTGTCAAACAGGATAAGATGTATAATTGAAATTTTATTTTTTCATTCATGATTAGGGCTATATAAGCATTTGTGCTGACCTAACACAACTGCTGTATTTCGACAGGTTGTGTACAGTGGAACCTCATTTATAAAAAGGTCAGATACAACAAAAACCCTCTTGTAACAAGGGGATTTTGCTGGACCCAACTCTTTATATTTCTTTGTTTTTGTACCTGATAAACTGAGAAATCTGAAACACAGTAAGGTACTGTACAAGCTATTATTTTTGCGTACAGATATTTTCTTGAATGAGGAGGTCATGGACATTTTTGCGAGGTGTTGTTTTTGCGAATTGACGCTGAGGCTATTGTAAGTGCACTATTACACTAGTGCATGGTGACATTTTCGCGTGTTCTTAAATTCGCGGTCCAACAGTAATTCACAAAATTCATGAAAATTGAACCATCGCAAAAATAACAGCTTATATAGTAATTGTCATGGCTTTTAGGTCCTTCTTATAACAAGGTTCCACTGTACAAAATTATTCCAAACGACGCATCAACCTCTGTGGAACACTTTGCAGGCATTTTACAACAAAATTCATCTAACAGAAAATTTGGTGATTAGTTATACACTACAATTCAGACTGAAAAACAGTATGTAGAAGCATACCAGATTACTGACCTAAAGTAAAACCAGCATGGTCAGTGCAACATTTGTTAAAAGTAACCTCAGATTTTTTTTCTTTGGTGACTTTGTTTTGATCTATGTGCTTCTGACAGGTACTTTGACTGCTTTTGTGCTTTCAGAGATGTTTTATGTTGAATGAAGAATGACCCAAGTCAGAGCCCTGACTGCACTCTATAAAGCATGATTTCTTTAGTCAGAAAATGATTGTCATTAAGTTCATATGCATCTACAGACTAATGAAATGAACTTCTTCGTGCCCTTGCAATACAGATTTACTGTAAAAGTGGATATTTTCGCACGACTAATTTTTCACGTTCGACAGGGTAAGAAGAGTTTCGTGTGTTTTTGATTCCGTGAAATCAAAACATCAACTATTGGAATATATGGCATGCAAAAATATTTGTGTGCTTTTATTTTCGCGCTAGTTTCTGGTTGCGCGAAATGCGCGAAAATTTCAACACCGCGAAAATTTCCACTTTTACGGTGTGTGTATACTTCAATCAAAATGCATTATATTATACGATAGAGTTGAGAGCTGTGAGCAAACATACACATTGTATGGAGATATGATATTTTCAGCGATACATGTAAGAAGTCTTTGTACACTTAAAAACATGGGCAGTTTCTCAAATACAGAGACTAGTAGAGCCATACATACAAGTTTGCTCTACTGTAGACTACAGAAATAAAGAAATAAAACATGCAAAATCCATTCTGCCAGCTGGCACCAGGCAGGTAAAACACTTTTTCTTCTTTTCATTCTTACAGTTGTAGTTACACCAGCTCCATATTTGAGGAATACCAGCCCAGAAACAATGCAGATTGCCTTCTACTAGAACATTGCAAGTGATCTTTTGTGAGAAACATTATGTGATACTTGCTTGAAAAACTTCAACTATGCAAAAATGCAGGATCTCATCCACACACTGCTGAAAGACCCAAATCCTAGTAATTCACTGATTTTTTTTTCCCCTCATTAGAGAAATATAATCTCATTTTTTTTGCAATCTAAAGGATATCAATGCTATGTAAAAATGGCTTCTTAAAGCTTTTTTATTCAATGTTACTCTATTAAATCAATTTCAATATCATGTGGAAAAATATATTGTATATACATGTAAGTACATGTACGTGGTAAATAAGAAAATATGATATATGGTTAAAATACATCCTTCTGAAGAAAGGAGGGCAATATCTAACAATTATCTGTATGCAAACATAAAGTCACTCTAATATTGCAGCTTGCAGCAAAAATGTAGCACTGACTTTATGAAATAGAAAGACTGGATGCCACCCTAGCAAAATGTGGCAACAACAACAACAACAATATGCATGAAGTACTTTTAATCTTCAGCCACAATACATTGTATTTTCAGCAAAAGGAAAATGGAAAGACACCCTGGTACCGACTTCTCAGCGAAGGCAATATGATATAATAGCATGTAAATATATAAACGCACACATATAGCACTGTATACATTATATACCTTTGCTGAGTTTAAATGGAGACTAAACTACATGAAATATAACAGAGCTCAAATATCTTGATATATTTTTATACTAGATTTTTCACAATGTTAAAAAAAATAAATCAGCTGCAAAATTATTTACAAGCAAAGTTCATTGAAATTACCCCAGCATGAAAAGTTTCCACCAATACAGCAGTTAGACTGCACTGTGCTCTAAAGCACAGGAAAAAACAAAACTAAAACATATTGTATGCACACTTCAAGTTTTTAAGACAAAGAGCACAACAGTGTTTCTGGAAAAAGAAGGAGAAAACGGCAGGAACAAGTTAAAAGATTGAAATACCATGTGAAGCTCAAGAAAGTTGTGACCAATTGTAACAAAAGCAGATAATTAAGTGGCTGAAATGCTGTGGATATTTTAATGTACGGAGTTTTTGGCTCACTGCCATATCATGTCAGTAATCACTTCACTTCCTTCTGTCTTACTCAATGTTGCCACTGTTCATACATTTCCAACATATATTTCAATATTACCAAAATATTTCATATTACCAGAGTAAAAATACTGGTTACAAAGGAACAACAAAATATTCAGTAGGTCCCTAATTTGGTGGTATATTGTTTATCAAGTTTTTTCCCCCATCAACATGCAACTCGGACTGAAAACTAGACACTCGGCTCAATATAACAACTTTGTTTGTACTACTGGCCAGATATAACAGCCCAGGGGAAAATGAATAAATAGATAGTAAATAAATACATTAATAAATAGGTTTAAAAAAATAGATAATATCATATGCACTGGCTGAACAAGGCTGTTGATAATTTAAAGCCGTGTAGTATTTTCCAAATCTTTCCTAAACATCAGTACCTTCAAATGCACACGAAAGTGACACTTTCAGCTGAATACTCAAAATAGCTCAAGTTTCCTCTTGTTACATGTACTATTCTTTTTCTATTCTTTGGCAAAAATTTCATTAACAAAGTAAAGCATTGTTTAAAAAAAAAATTAAAAAAAACTTTCTGTGCAATATAGAACAGTGATTACTCTGTGAACTTTACTTTGCTTTCATGCCCACTTTAAGGGTCACCTTTTTGGCAAAGAGGTAAAGAATGTGACAAACAAAAAAATATTGCTGGCTGTTTTAAGTGTAGACCAAATCCAGCTTGCATACATATTTCTCCTAAATACCCTTTGCATCAACAATGTGCAACAGCATATTAGAGAATTACTTTTCTCTCATGAAGATAAATAATTTACATTTTTCATGGACAATATATTTCAGTAGCTCTTGATCCATCTACAGCTAATTTCATTGGGTCAATTATTGCAACAACAAAAAAGAAGAGCAAATTATGATAATATGATATGAAACTAAGGTGATTTTTCCCTTAAAAGCATCATTGCATATGGGTATCTTGAATGCATATTTGAATTCCATCATATACAAGGAGAACTCTCAACTTGGTCTACCCAATACCGCAAGTCACAACTTTAATACTGTTGCAGGAGCACAATGATGATACATCAAATACTGTAAACGTCAATATTTTCGCGCGATTAATTTTTCGCGCTGAGCGGCTCGAAAACGTATTCGCGGGTTCTTAAATTCGCGCTCCATAGCAGGTTACTTTACAGTAGTACACATTCACTGCTTTCATCCAAAGCCTCTGCTACATAGCTTGCTATGCTAGCGTACGACAAGCGACGTAGCGAGCGGCTCGACTGCAAGTACAAGCACTCAAATACGTAATACATCTGTGACTGTAGTACCGTAGTCACGGGGGAATGTAGCATCTATGCTACAGTACACAGCAATCTATCGTCTCTTCGCACAGTACTAGTAGCGTAAACATGCCTGTACATTGTATACGTAGCAGTATCATCGACGAAGCGCACACAATATCATCCCGTTCAAAATGTGCATAGAAAATTGTGAAGATATATTCGCGCGTATTTGAATTCGCGCTAGCCGAACGTAGCGTGAAATCCGCGAAAATTAATGTACCGCGAAAATTTCCACGTTTACAGTATTTCATTTTCTTGGGAGGGGGATGTGGTAGGTAATGATGCTTCCTCTTCATTTCAGCGCTGAGAACACACTATAAAAACTGGACAGATATTAATAGCACCTTCTGTTCTGTTATCTACTCCTGCAGGAGAATTATCTGTGACCTGACTTATACGAAAAATGGATTAAAAATTCCTCAAAGTTTTATTTCAGAGTGAAATTCACAAATATTGCAGGTGGAGACTAATACACACACATATTATTTCAATCAGATATATACTCCCTAGGCACTTCTGTGGTAATATCAGAATATCCATCTTCACATACATTGAATGATGGAATGGTCCACATAACACCTTGCTACATTTCCATAGTATATAGACCTAAACACACACATGTTCACTCACACACATACACACAAAACAGCATTTGGTATCCTCCCCCCCCCCCCAAAAAAAAAAATAATAATAATAATAATAATAATAATAATAATAATAATAATAATAATAATAATAATAAAAATCAATGTATTTAAACTTAGGCTTGAATTTCTCCTAGCTTTAAAACTAGATATCAAAAAACATTCTTTGATTTTCCATTTTATTATCTTTAATTGCTACTTTTCCTGCCATCACAACATAAAAGATTTCAATTCCTGTTTAAAAAAAAATGAATAAGAATAATAATGTTATAAAAGAGTCCAATCTATCCAACAAATTTTATATTACTAAAAGAAATAGTCCAATTTGGCATGGGAATAGTCATTGGCTAAAGTCATAGGTTTGTTTGAACCCAACCTAGCGGGCAAATTCATCATTGGATGAGATAACCACCCAATTTTCCTTTTGTCCTAAGTGTATAACAGGACATGGATAACTGCAGAGCACCTCATGTAGAACATTGTAAACATGGAGTTGAATAAGAACATACTGTTATCATCATTAGGTTACCTTAGATTTCATGTTACTGTTTTCATTATTACTATTGCTTTAATTATTGCTATTATTACTCCGTATCATATCAAGATTATCACAATAATCATTATTGTTATCATTACAACCATAAACAAAATTTTGTGATAAGGCACATGTGTCATATTTGTTTTCATCTACAATCAGTCCATGCCTTTTGAACACCTTGCAGTAGAATTACTGACCTTTGACCCTTTTTCTGCATAATTATATGTTAGTGTGAATAATTGCTAGTTCAATATTTCTCTGAGGAAGGTTTCTATGGTAATCAAAAATTAGAAAATAAGAAGACAGGTTCTCTGCTGCTCAAAAGTATACAGCAAAGATGAGAGACTATAAAACAGATTTATAAAAAAAAAAAAGAAATATTGCAGAAGACAGGCAAGCACAGTACACAACATTTACTTTACATATCAGTCTTCAATGAGTTAAAATATATACATGAATATATAACAAATGAAAAAAAAATAATATTATAACACATGAGAAAGTCAGCAGAATCTGTGATCATTCTAGTTCTTACCAACACCGTAATTTTGTTTGCTGTTGATAATCTTCAATACTGTAAAAGTTGATATTTTTGTGTGACTAATTTTTCGCGCTCAGCCAAGTAAGGAGAGTTTCGCGTGTTTTTAATTCCGCAGAATTAAGACATCAGCTACTGGAACACATGGCAAGCAAAAATATTCGCTTGCTTTTATTTTCGCGCTAGTTTCTGGTTGCACGAAATGTGCAAAAATTTCAACACCGCAAAAATTTCCACTTTTACAGTAATAGAATAAACTGAAATTTACACGAGTCTACTTTGTCAATTTGAGGTTTTTACTGTTATTTCAAGGGCTCCCTCTCTCTCTGTCCTGTCTGGCCCTGCCTATCTTTCCCCTCAGTTTTTTCTTATCTTTTTCCTTATTGTCTTTTTCTCAAACTTATACCCTCTCACATTTACATTTGAAAGCTTCACATACTCTTGTGCTTGTGACAAATTTCTCTCACACTGCACTCCAGCCCTTATGTCATTGGCCAGTAGTTGTATTCATAAATGACAGTTTTTGTCATCAAATCCGGCTGTTCCTCATCCCAATCTCTGGTTGCCATGGAAACAATGTCACATTTCTTGGACACCATTTCCTGTAGCTCCCTCACTTCCTGCGCAGCATCAGCCTTTAACTTTGTGTAGCGCTTGATGGGGACATTAAGCGCATCACCACAGCGACGGTAGTAGTCGACGGCCGATGGAATGTCGCCCCCAGCCAGGCAGACGTCGCCAAGCGTCTCCAGGGTCTCCGCAATCTCCACGTTCCACTTCATCGTCTTCAGCTCGGACTCCCGCATCTCCAGGCACTTCAGGAGTGCATCCATGGCCCCCGAGAGGTCCCCAGTCTGCAAGGCGGCCCAGCCTTCCGACTGCAAGGCCCGGGCGGTGTTCAGGTGCCGCCCGAGAATCTTGATCGCAATCTTGTATCCGTCTTGGTACATCTTCAGGGCTTTCGCCACATCACCTTTCAGAACCAGAATCTTGGCGTGAGCGTAGAGGAGGCAGTAACGGAGGATGCTGCGAGTCTGGATGTGCTCCTGCACGCGCCACGCCTTATTGATGTACTTTAGGGCGCCCTCTATGTCTCCCCGGCAGCTGCAGATGACCTCTGCAACAATGGTGTAGCACACGATGAGAGTTGGACAGGGCTGGGTGCAGAGTCTGTGTAGAGATATGAATAGACGTAAGGAAAGTTATTACACGAAGGTCTACTTTCCAAAGCGCAAGTTTGTTTGTTTCGGTTTTTTTCATGTGGCCGCTACAGAAGCGCTTAAATGCTTTTGAGCAAGATAGCATGGGATTAATTGGCTATACATCCACTTCAAAGGACTATTTAAGGCAATGAGCTAGACCCAGTGCCTTAATGCCCATCAGGGACACAACAGCTGCTGGTGGTAGACTTGAACCAAAGACCTACTGATCAAGAGTCAATGGTCTTATCCCCTAAGGGACAACAGTTCCTCAAGGCATGACTCAGCTGTCATTTTGGAATTGGAAAGAACACGCATTTCTCCTTCCCTGGAATCTCTTCCAAGCAAGCACTGTAAAAGTGGACTTTTTTTGCGCAAGTGATTTTTCATGCTCGGCCGGGTATGATGAATTCTGCATGTTTTTGATTTTACGGACAGTCAAGATAATTGAGCAAGCACTTCAAAAAGCTCACCACTGCTAATAAGATGGCTAAGGGTTTTGGCAGCACTCTATTATAGTTTAGGTAACTGGTCCCTATTTCAACATCAATCACACACACTACGAGACTAGCAAACGTGAAGAAAACTACAAATACACTATACCAGTTTCACACCTAAAACAAGCCTACCTTGAAATAAAAAATTATATTACATATCACAAGCAAAAAATTTGCACGGATCTTTCACCAATCCAAATATTGTTCCACTGCATCAACAAATACCATTCATTATTTGTTTTATAGATCTAAAGTGTTATCAGTGCCTGAATCCAGCAACAACCATCTCTCAGGGCAAGGTGAATTGGGAACTGCAAAAATTGACGTAGACCCTGAAGGGAGAAATGTCCATGGATATGGTGATGTCATGGTGTGCTTTCCAAAACTGCTCAAAGTCAAAATATGATATTGACTATAATGCACCATCAGATTGTACAATTGGCAGCTTAAAAAATGGTAAAGTTCCTTACCACTGGGAATTGGGAGTAACACTCCCTCCCACACCCCTCCCTCTGACTATCTACAGGCTCGCACCTTTCCATGATCTTTAGACTCTGGAAGGCACAACGCATGGCGTCATCTTTCCTGCCAAGCTGCTGGTAGACAATGGCCAGGCAGTAGAGGTTTTGCCCGATGTTAAGGTGATCGTCCCAGAGCTGCCGCTGAGTACGGATACTCTCCTCATGACACGCTATGCCTTCCTTCAAATTCCCTGTGAGATCAAACCCCAGTAAAATTCAGTTTTTTTAAAAAATGCACATATTAAGTATATGCACATCTCCTGTGTATTTTACATACATGAGGCTTATTCTGACACAGACATGGGTATATGGGGCAACATAATCTGTAAGTGACAATGAATCTTGTGATTTTTTTAGTCTCTATTGTCAGTCTATCTTGATGTAGATTACTTTAGAATGATGATATGTCTTCCAATAATGTTCAATATTCTTCTGGAAGAAAGCAGGATGATCAAATATCTTATCGTCATTTTCATGCATTGGATATTCTTGTTTGTTTGATAGACACTTTATTTTCTGCAAATCAATATACATAAGTTACATAATCATGAAGATGCAGGAAATATACAAAGTAAATTCAACGCAAAGTCGTTTGACTTGCCTAAACCACGATACATATAAGTACATAATCATGAACATGTAGGAAATACAGTCAAACTCGGATACCTCGACGTCGGATAAGCCGAATATCACTTACCTCGGGGGCAAAATGAAAGTCCCGATTGTTCCTATGGAGTTTCCGTGTATTAAAATTCGCGTAGCTCGAAAAAGATAACTCGAAGTTCGGTTACCTCGAAGGGAAATCTAATGTCCCGATCTTAATTAACTTATTGTTTTTCCCAGAATGTTGCTCGAATCGAAATTGCAAACATCACTCAGCATCTCCGATTAAGCGCGCGTGGATAGCGAAGACATGTCACAAATGTTTTCACACTCGATTGTAAATATTCTGAGACCAGAACAATCGCGCGCCCAAGAAGAAATATCCGATACACAGCTGACAAGGAAAATCCCCAACACCTACCAACACACGTACATGGTATGCACATAGCACCCGTGCCAATGGAGGGCTTTACGATAGCACTACGCGCTGCCCCATCATTTGCTTTTCTTTAACCACTGTGTTTTGATTTTTGATCGAGACAGTCATACCGTGCGCGTAGATTTCTCAACCGTCGGGGCGCACCTGCTTACGTTGACAGTTATATCTTTGCCATTAATCACGCTCCAGTGTCAAAACATCAATCTCCCTCGTAGTGCTTTTTTTAAAACTATTTTTTTTTTTGTGCCTTTCACGAAGTTTACTTCCCCGAGAACGCAAGCACTGAAACTTTTTTTTTCCAGCAATGCGATTATGAAAATCTGGAAGTATAGGCCGATCACAATGAAGAATAGAATACACAGGGCTCCGCACTAGGTTTTATCGTGCCACCAATATCATTGATTTTTATTTTCTGGTGGTCGAAAGTAAAATCTGGTGACAAAAAAAATCAGGAAAAACATTAGAAAAACTAAATCGGTCCTACTAATGTATAGACAAATTAATATTAAGCATTATTGAAGTGATACAGATGTCCATGTCTAAAACAAATAAATAGAAAATTCAATCATTTTACTCTGTGTTTAAAGATTTGACAAATAGGCGTAGAGATTATTATAAAAGTTGATGCCCATATATTGAGGAGGTCAAAACTTACGTTTGAAATGAGAAAATGGGCCCGCATTTGCTGACATTTGTTAGCATCCGACATTTGTTTCAGCATTGTAAAAAGCCGAAAGTTACCGTTATTCATTTTTAAATGTAAAAGCAAACAACCGACATTCATTTTAGAATCTTACGGAGCTGAATACTATCCTAATCCATTTCCAAACGTGAAAGCAAACATCCGCTATTTGTTTTAGCATCTAACTGAGCGGATTAATACCATTAATCATTTCCAAATGTTAAAGCAACAATCTGTTATTTATTTTTGCATCGTACGGAGCAGAATATTACCGTTATTCATTTCAAACATCCGACATTTATTTCATTATCGAACGGAGCCGAATGTTACTGGGACGGTCCACTTCCGAAAGTGAAATGAATCATCTGACAATTATTTTATCATCGCACGGAGCCGAATGTTACTGTTTTTCATTTTTGTACGTCAAGGCAGACATCAGACATTTTGGACCATGAAACGTATAGCTGAATGTTACTTATATTTATTTCGAAATGTACCGTAGCAAATATCCAATTTTTATTTCTTTATCATCGTATGGGGCAGAATGTTACTGCTGTTCACTTCCAAACATGCCAAACGTAAAAGCAATCATTCGACATGTATTTTAGCATCTTCCGGAGCTGAATGCTATTGACATTTACTTTCGAACGTAAAAGCACACATCCGGCATTTATTTTATCAGCGTACGGAGTTGAATAAATTGTTATTCACTTCAGAACATCAAAGCAAACATTCGACATTTATTTTAGCATCTTCCGCAGCTAAATGTTATTGCAATTTACTTTCGAACATAAAAGCAAACATCCAGCATTTATTTCATCATTGTCAGGAGTTGAATATTATTGTTACTCTTTTCCGAACGTCAAAGCAAACAAAACATTGATTTTACCATTAAACGCAGCTGAATGTTACTGTTATTCATTTCGAAATTTAAAAGCAAACATCAGACAGTTATTTTAGCATCATATGGACATGATGGAGCAGAATATTACTGCTATTTTCTTCCGAACATAAAAACGATCATCTGACATCTATTTTAGCATCTTCCGGAGCCAAATGCTATTGCTATTTACTTTCGAAAGTATAAGGAAACATCCGATATTTATTTAACCATCGTACGGAGTTGAATGTTATTGTTTTTCATTTCCGAACGTCATAGCAAAAATTCGACATTTATTTCAGCGTCTTCCGGAGCCGAATGTTATCCTTATTCATTTCCGAACGCAAAATCAAATATCTAACATTAGTTTTAGCATCATACGGAGCTGAGTCTTATCGTTATTCATTTCCAAAAGTATGAGCAAACATCCGAAATTTATTTTAGTATCTTACCGAGTCGAATATTACCGTCATTCATTTCCACAATTAAACGCAAAACTCTGACACTTATTTTAGCATCTTACGTAGCCGATTGTTACCGCTGTTCATTTTCAAAAGTAAAGGCAAACATCCGACTTTTTTTTTTTTTTTTTGGTGGCGCGATCGGGCCACCAAAATCTTTATTTCTGAAATTTTGATTTCATTTCCGATTTTCACTCAATTCATTCATATAAAAGTTGATTCAATTCAAATTGACAAGCATGCAAACAATCAGTAGGCACTATAACAGACACCATGTTGAACATCGATAAACGTCGAACATCGATAAACATCGGATAAGTCGAAGAAAATTCGACGTACGCGTACCTCGAAATTCGCGTACGTCGAACTATTTTCTTCAGTCCCGACGAATTCGAGGTATCCGAGTTTGACTGTATATAAAATAGATTTAACACAGTCTTTTGACTAGCATAAACAATGTTATGAAGGAGATTTAATATACAGTATGCATGTCTATGCAGCAGTGATAAGAATAACATTTATAGTTAAGAAACGATTATGCAGAGGGCCGCCATTATAAGCATTGCTTGAAAAGATGGCCGGCCCGAGGATATTCTTACAGTCATACCTTGGCTGTGATAGCTTACAGATTTCAACATACATGTTTCCATTACATTTGCTCCTGCGACAATTGCTGCATGCTAACATGAAATATGTGCATGCTACGCCAAACATACATTCTACCCACAAAAATTACCCTAACCCTAGTCTTAACCATGCACTAAACCTAAAACCCCATCGATCACAACCCTAAGTCCTTTGAGAGAATAAGACTGCAGTTGTCCCAGGAACAAATGTTGTGTCACCACAAACATACAACAGGTTAATTAGTGTCAAACAAAATAGCTACAAGTGTAAAAGTCATTACATGTAAACCCTGCTCAACTACTAAAGTACACTGCATGTTTGCTAGAAATTTCCAGACCATTCCATTTCCTGGAAACTGGAAAGTCTCGATCATTACAGTGCACTCCCATTACAACGAACAAGGCTATCACGAAATTTCTTTATAACGAAGTAAAACCTCTGGTCCCAAAATTATCGCCATTATAGTCTATTGTACAAAACTTGCTTATAAACGAACGCGGTTATAGCGAAATTTTTGTTATAATGAAGTCTTTTCCGAGCGCCACTAACAAAGAAAAACAAAAGAAATGAGCTCTGTTACAGCAAACTTAGGATCGCTTTCGTAAATGTACGTAGCGGAACAAGCATTTATAGCGTCTCTGCATGGCCGAACATGTCACACCACAGTGTGTTCGCTTGGTGTGTCACGCACAGTTTCCGAGGGAAACTTGCATTATTGTAATACAATAATCTGAAATTAAATAACTATTTGTTGTATTGTTCACATATCTTTCCAGTGTATGACGAGTATTCAGCGTGGCTTCCTCGTTTTCGTTATATATTATATTTGTTCGGTTATAACGAAAGAAAACAGCATTTCGTTATAACGGGAGTGCACTGTACAAGCAAATACTCGCAGAAAAACTTGACTCACTGATCTCACTCCACATTCAAATTCTTGAATATTGCAAGGCCATTTACAAAAGTCACATTGTTTACCCAAGTTGCTTCAATTGCTTTTGAAACATTCTTTCAAAACATTGCTTCATTATTGCTGCAAATTGCTAAGACAAGAAAAAAAGTGAAAACATGTAAATATCTCACCATCAAGTCTGGCATGAACACATGCCAGCTCTTCCAGCGTCTGCGCCTTCACTCTGAGCAGCTTTTTCTTCTGGGCATCCACATCGGGCAGCACCCCGTTGCCATGGTCACCAGATGCATTCATCCCAGATGGCATGCTTTTCTCCAGTCTCTGGATCATTGCCAAACTCTCTAGCTGGTAACTTGAGAGAAAAAGAGAGATAGATAGAGATTGTGAGAGCCAGAGATACATCAGATGGCCGGCACCGCACTTTTAGAAGCAGGGGGCCAGTTTATATTTCTGGTGAAATTTCTGGGTTTCATCAGTTAACAAGCAAAAGAAAAAGGCCTTACTTGCTCTGGCACAACTTTCAAAAGGCTAGATAATGTTGAAAAATGTAAATATTCATATGCACAAAATACATCTGTGTCTTTGGTTACCAACATTATCAACATTTTCAACAACATTATCATCATTAACATCATTAGAATCATCATTGTTATCATTATTATTAGATCACACAATGCAAGTTGTTTTTAGAGAAACTACTATCATGACTGCAATGAATTGCAAGTAGGACATTTGATTGAAAACGTATTTGCAAATCAGAAGCAATGTCACTTGTTAATTTTAGATAGCTGAACATGACCTTTGGTATTTCTGTTGCAGTGAGATGAATGACTGTGTGTGTGTAATGGCAGTCGGCCTTGACTGCACTCTCCTAGTTTTGTTTGATGGATTCTGCTCCATAATATACTTACAAATACACTCACGGAACAAGCTGATAATAGCTATTATACAACACCTAGAAAGAATGTGGCTATCCAATCGGTCGATTGCCCATCACGTAACATTAATTTTAGTTAAAAGTTTCATCGCACACTGGGCTGTCAGCCATGCAATTTTATTTGAGCAAAAATGGATAGCACACAGGTGACGTCACCCATTTCCATTGACTTCCGTGTTTAACTCCCAATTGACTTCAGTTTTTGTTCCATCGCACGGTTCTGATGTCACAATATACAAACATTTGCATACTTTCGTCATTGATGCACTTATTTTTGCAAAACAAATTCAACCGATCAGCTTTGCATATGTACGTACACGGTGACTGTGACTGTGCGGGTACTCACTCGTGTTTCATAGAAAATGGTTACCATTTCTGTGCATAATTCAAGAATCTGTGTGGACCATATTTGTTGACGTTCGAGGTGTTGTATCAAACAAATAGTGTATGGTCTTTACTCGTGCAATGGAACAAGATTTTGCACTCATGACCGTTCACTTTTTGTATACCATTTAACACGTTTACCTTATGGCAAGTTTGGGTTTGGCACTGTCAAAGAAGTGGAATCCAAGGACAGAGAGAGTGGCGGCATGGTCCAAGCTGTCTCCAGAGGGCGCTAGCAGGCCGAGGGCCTCACGGTACACATTTTCTGCATACTGCATGTCGCCATCGACATAGCGCACCAAGCGACCTGCACAGATATTTAGACAACACATTTCAGCTGGGTTGACACAAGTCTGAATGTACTCACATACATTTGTATATTCTACATGAGAGCTCCCAGCTGTCTATAAACTTTTGCACACCGCACATAATGCAACATTTCTGATACTGTACAAGTGGAAATTTTCGCGGTGTTGAAATTTTCGCGCATTTCGTGCAACCAGAAACTACCGCGAAAATAAAAGCACGCAAATATTTTTGCCAGCCATATGTTGCTGTGCGTCATGTCTTGATTCCGCGGAACTAAAAACACGCGAAACTCTTCTTACCCGGCCAAGCGCGAAAAATTAGTCACGCGAAAATATCCACTTTTACAGTACAAGAAGTAGGTTGTCAGATGCTTTGAGCATGATCAAGACATGATGACATAGGCATTGCTTTTATAAGTAGACATGATAGAAATAGTAATCATATTACTATATTGATATGATACATGACAATAACTATCACAATATCATCATCATTATGCTTTCCTGTTATTATTGTCATTTCTATTACTAAAACTTATCATTTTCAAAATCAAGAATGACACCTCAAAGATATGTACATTGTAACTATTCACACGCCAACTGAGAGCACATATTATCATGGTAAGGTAAGGAAGTCATGTCTGGGTGCAATTCCTGAGCACTGGGAAAATTTAACCCATTAAGTGATTGGGGAGGATTTTGTGGCAGAATTTACACCCTTATCAACATTAAATTTGCAACTCTCAATTTTCTTGCATATCTTATGATGTGAAAGTTTAGCTTGAATTAGTTAAATTCATTTATATCACTCAACTTGCAATAAGGTAAATATTAGGGGTATTATCTTAAAGGCAAAATTTACCATTTCCAGAAGAAACAAAAAAAAAACAGCATTATAGTGCTTTAAAATAGTTCTAAAATGTGTGTTAGGGATAGAAACAACCATTTAAAAATTTGAATCCGTATAATCAATGTTAAGTACCTGGTACTGTTAAATACACAAAATGTGAACAATAGTTATAATAAAAATGTTTCCAGACCAAACCGTCTACAGTTACGGTTTAATGAGAAAGATACTGATAATATATATCTCCTTATATTTTAGGCTTTTAGTGCAAAAATTTTGTATGGTAGGATGTTTTGTGACACAAGAGACCTACACACACACATATGCATCAAATGTGATATCTTGAAAATTTTTAAATCACTGCTAGCTCCCAAAGGTAAACAGGACCTTTAAAACAACTGGAAAAAAAATGGGCAAGTTCCCAGGCACATATAGAGTTAGAAAGTCAACACAACCACAGGATGGAGTTTCACATCACCCTGGGATACCGGCTCCCTTACCCAACGAAATGAGGATTCTCGCTTGACGGAGTTTGTCCTTCCTCAGCTTGGCTGCCTCAAGGCAGACCTCATAGAATTTGATGGCATCATGGTTGGGGATGAACTGGAGGATGAGTTGACGAGCCTGGTAGGCAACCTCGATGAAGAGGGTGTAGCTCTCCTCAGGGCAGTGTAAGGCCTCCTGGAGACAGTGAATGCCCATTTGTGGGAAACAAATCCAGACTTACGAAACATATATCGTCATTCCACTGACATTATTTCTACAATAAGCAGGCACATACGTACTGATTAAACCCAGCATGAATCAATACATATGGGAAATGGAGAAAGTGCATCAACTCGTGCAAATGTTGACTTATGCACAGGCCAAAAAAAAAAGATGACTAACTTAGCAATTTGAATAATGGTAACAGTTTATTAAGTAAGTTTTGATTGTTGATTTCTAAGTTCTCAGTATGTACGATGATTTGAAATTGACCGCATATGCCATGAACTTTTGGGAGGTTTTGATCTCTTCACTATTTACTCTATGATGTAAATCTCTACTTATTAAATCGCAACAATATAATATAGTGTAATAGTTACTAAGTTAATAACAATGATGATGATGATGATGATGATGATGATGATGATGATGATAATAATAATAATAATAATATTACTAATAATAATAATAATAATAATGATAACAATAATAATAATAATAATAATAATAATAATAATAATAATAATAATAATAATAATAATAATGAATATTATTGTGATGATAGTAATACAAGAAAAAAAACATAAAAAGCAGGCCCTGGTGTTGATTATTCCTCAGAAATCATGTATTTGATAATTATTTTACCATTAATTAGTCAGTCTGAGCAAGGGGCACTAGCAGATTAGTGTAGGGCCTAAAGGTTGCCACTGGTGAAAAGCAAACCTGCAAAAGCTTCTGCATGTTCTGAAGCTCAGTGATGAAGATAGGGATTGACTTGCAGGCTCCTTCCTGCTCCAAGAGTTCCGCCGTGCGCTGCAGGAGGCGGGCGTAGAACCCACAATAGCGCCCTCGCACCAGTCGCGCGTCCTGCGGGGTGAGGAGCAGGCTGTAGCGCTCCTCGATGAAGCACCGGAGGAAGGAGTTCAGGCTGAAGCGGTTGGTGAGCGTCTCCACGGCGACGAGGGAGCGGGAGTGCAGCGGGAGGAGGAGATCCCTCTTGGTGAATGATGTTGGGTGGATGTTGGTGATGTAAGCTGCAGCATCATCTGGTAATCAGGTAAGAACAATTCGAGGCAGTTAAAACAGATGGAAAACACAATGCCACAGAGCTGTAGGTGCTAATACAAAATTATCACAAGTTGATTTTGTTAGAGAACTGATTCCTTTGTTATGCAACAATGACCACCTTGATCCTGATTAAAATATATCTACTATAAAATGGAAATTTTCCCAGTGATGAAAGTTTTTGCACATGTCGCGCAAACCAGAAACTATAACAAAAGTAAAAGCATGTGAATACTTCTGCTTGCCATATGTACCACAGTACCAGTAGTGGATGTTTTGATTCTTTCGAATTAGAAACATGCAAAACTCATCTTACCCGGCTGAGTGCAAAAGATTACTTATGCAAAAATATCCACTTTTACAGTTTAATCAAATTTCAAAATACTGTAAAAGTGGTAATTTTCGTGCAAGTAATTTTTCGCGCTCTGCTGTGTAAGATGAATTTTGCATCTTTAATTCCGCAGAATTAAGACATTTATTAATGAACCACATATGACTTGCAAAAATATTCGCATGTTTTTATTTTCGCGCTGGTTTCTGGTGGCGCAAAATGCGCGAAAATTTCCACACCACAAAAATGTCCACTTTTACAGTATATTAAATGTGTCTTTGCATTGAGGAGCGCATGGTTTGTTCTAAAAACCTCCATGCCACCTTTGCTGTGCATAATGCCTGTCTCATGAACATTCATTACACATTGCATAGAACATGCAGCTTTCAGAATTTGCAATTGAAATTAGCAACAATACATGCACTTTTAAACCGTATTTCACTTTTCGTGCACGCTAACAAATACAAGGGAGAAAAGCTAGGGGTTGAGGAAAATCCAGGCCTATACAAGGATAGCACAGGGTGGGCTATGAAGTACGAGTAAAATAGGGGCTATATATTATGCAGAAGAATCTCTGAACCTGTGAATGAGGAAGGGATGATTGCTAGCTCAGCCAAGTGCTTCCTGAGGGTAGAGCTAAGACTCTTCAAGGCTCCACCAATCAGTGGTTCAAGGACCCTCCGCGCCCGCCCGGAGCAGACATCAGCTTCACCGGCCGCCTCGCACCGTGGGCACCCTTCCGCCTTGACATCGTGCTTGTGGCTCAGATCGGCGGCGATCTCCGCCACAGTCTTCCTCCCGTCCCTCATCTCCGCTCCTGCCAGCTCCAAGGCGAAGGGGATTCCCCCACAACACCGGATGATCTTCTCGACGTCGCGATGGTTTGCATCTCCTTCCTCTGACTCTGGGATGACATTTGGAGCCATGGAAACAAGGAGCTCTCTGGAAGCACAAGGTGAAAGTGGGTCCAGCCTTATTGGCAGCACCTGTTTGAATAAAACAATGGAACGTATTGAGAATGTTTTCAAAGACTTCCTGCACTACGTAATGTGAACGTTTTAACATTAAATGCACAAGGAGATATTCTTCTCCTGCACTAAATACCACATAAAAAAGCACTACAATTATGAGCCTTTATGAGGTCTTTAAAGTGTGACTGTACCAATCCTCATTTGATTATCGTGATAAAGCATATTCTCGATGCAATAGTTTTCACATTTGATTGGGTACTACCTAATCAGGTACTTGGCATACCTAGTGAACAGACGGTTCCAACTGGGTAGGCATTTCGGTTATATGGGTGGAGACTTTCCGCACAAGCCTCATCTATGGAATAGATGAGGCTTGTGTGGAAAATCTCTATTAAAGAGCTATTCCAAAAGATCGTCTTTATCATGTCATGCCTGACTGGTATCTGCTAAGTCCATGATATTACATTTTTGTCATAAATGCTGCTATGGATCTAACCTGATTCATCATCCTGACGAAATTAAAAGTGACTCTGGAAAGGACCATGATGAGGACTT